>NW_025333635.1:0-15743 GCF_019186645.2 Phyllostomus hastatus
CAGGGTCCATCACCTCCTTTTGCTGTAGCCCCCAAAGTCCTTCCTTGGGGGCCTCCCAGGTGATCGTGCCTGTCTTAGGTCGTTCCCCCCCTTGGGGAATCTTACCCGTCATTGGCTAACCGACCAAGCATTGGGGGCCAGGCAGGGTGAAGTAAAAGGAGCAGAAGCGGTGTCCCTGCCAGGGAAATAAGCTTTTGTCTCCTTGCTGGCTTACGGTGCAAGGTCATTCCCTCAGCCTTAGCCTAGGCGGGGGTTACAGCTTCTTGTACCAGGCAGGGCGGTTCCCAACATCTCCCCCTTTTTTGCTTTTAAAATCAGTTGTAGTTGTTAGGCCTGTGAAACCTACTATTTGCTGTTTTCGAATGCGATCACGAGAAAACAATTTCCATATACATCGCAAAGTACAAATAAGGATTAAAACAAGGATGCACCCAAGGGCTACCATAACCCAAACTTGTAAATTCAGTCCATCAAACCAGTTTTTAGGGTTCATGCATTGTAGGTTACTGTTGAGAGTCTGGAACACCTTTTGTTCAGTTAGGCATTTGATGTCACTGAGCTGCTGGTACAGCTCAAGCTGGAGCTGGTCAATTTTTCCTTTGAGATTGGTAGAAAATGCACCCTGCAGGCGATGACAAATATCTGCCCAGGAATGTTGACTGGAATACCACTTTAAAGGAGTAACACACGCTTAGAGAAGTCTGTATTGAGGGAGTCCAATGGAGCAAAGGTAGGTTGCGGCCAGGGAAGCCCTTTCTGTGATCTGGCTTCACCCTCTTCTCTGGCAGCTCCAAAGGTCCTTCTGGAGAGTAAATACAAGCATACCCTCTTCCCCAAGTTAATAGTTCAACTGGGTCTTCCTATCTTCCTTCCCCTAATGGGTCTTTGTATAAGACCAAGGGGTGTGGGCCTGCAGCCCTGTTTTACACAAGGTATTTGTCTATGGGTGACTTTAAATTATTATCACAATTCAAAAAATTTTACATATATATTGCTAGCATGGTTAAATTGCTGGGGGATATTTCTTGGCTCCCCCTTTTTTGTTTGTTTAACAATGTTTTAAAGGTCTGGTGAGCTCTTTGAACAATTGCTTGGCCCATAGAGTTATAGGGGATACCTGTTTTATGTCGAATTTCCCATTCTTTTAAGAAAGTCTGAGTGGTTTGTGCAATTTATCCTGGGCCATTATCAATCTTTATTTTTTGTGGATGGCCTAAGTGGCCAAAGGCCTCAAGCCAATGAGCTCTAATATTCTTCGCTGACTCCCCCAAAAAGGCGGGGGGGCATGTAGAACACCTGAGTAGGTGTCTACCGACATATACAAATATTTTAATCTTCCAGAAGGGTGGTAATGAGTAGCATCTGTCTGCCAAATCATTCGAGGTTGCAACCCTCTGGGGTTAATCCCAAGAGTAGGGGGTGCTTTTGAAAGCACTTGACAATCTGGACATTCTCTAATAATTTGTTTTGCTTGGGCCCGTGGAATATTAAATTCTTGATGTAAGGTCTGACTATTTTGGTGAAAAAATTGATGAGACATTACTGCAGATTGAAAAGTATCTGCTAGGCTGACAAGGGCATCAGCCCGAGAATTACCTTCTGCCATTGGTCCAGGTAAGCCCGAATGAGATCAGATATGGGTAGCGAATAAAGGGTGCTTCCTCTTATCTAAAAGACTTTGCAGGGTTAAAAATAGACTTAGTAACTGAGGCCCAATGGACTCTTTCAATAGAGCCTGATCTATATGAAGGAGTGTATATACAGTATAACCAGAGTCACAAACTAAATTAAGAGGCTCTTTGGGCCAATGTTGGAGGGCAAGAATAGCCCCTGAAATTTCCGCCCATTGGGTCAAAGAGTGCCCTCCAGAAAGAAACTGTTTCCACTCATTCCCTTCTTTCCAGGTGATAGCAGCTTTCCCTGTTTTTTTCTGAACCGTCAATAAAGATGGTTCTAGATTTAGGAATAGGAGTGGCGCTGAGTTTTTCCCCCATATTGATATTAAGAGTGGGGAGGTTTGGGAGAAGTTTATCAGAAGGCAGATGATTATTAAGATCTCCTACAAAATCAGCAACTGCACACTGAAATTCTAAAGATTGACTATAAAGTTGTTGTAGATGCACTTGGGTGAGTGGAGCATGTATAACAGCTAGGTCATGGCCAAAAAGCTGAATACTCTATCACAGCCTTTGATAATAAGCTGACATAGCACAGTAATATAGGTGGTAATCGTGAGCTGCTGCCTGGAAGAAAGGTATTGGTTAACTAAATCTAATTCCTGTCTAGACTGATCACTTAAGGATCTAGGGGAATTAAGTCTGAATCTGGACAGTGGCCACTAAGGAAAAGGCGGCAGGGCGATTTGTACTCCTCACTGACTGAGAAGGTCCCGGCCCCAGATACTAAGTGCGGCGGGAAGGACGTAAGGCTGAATTTGTCCAACTTGCCCATTTGGACCAAAATAACATTTAAGAGTCCACACACTTTTGTGGGGCTGAGAAATGCCCCCTATCTTAGGTATAGAAATGCAAACAAAATGAAAATCCCTTTCTTAAAATTAAGCATGGTGGCAGCCTCCCAAATCGGGGGGCTGCTGTCCCTTACCTCAGAGATGACCTGGCTGGAACTTCCCTCTGTGACATGCTGTCTGCGCCAGTTCTAAGTCTGCTGCCAGGCACTGCCCAAGGTAAGGCTCCTTGTGGAACCATGCCCTGGGGGCGGGTCTAGCGGGTCAGGCGTGTCAGGACCGCACTCGGCACTGGGTGCGCAGAAAGGTTGCTCCCATTTGCACAGGGAGGACGGAAGGTGAGGAGGACTAACTCTGCCGTCTGCTGCTGCCGGTCCTTGGCAGAAAGACCAGGCCCCACCATGCTGCCAACGCAGGCACACCGCACACCGGTGCTCCAGCTGGGCTCACCAGGTGCAGCCCTGATGCTCACTGCAGCTGGGGAAACCCACAGGAAGGGTCCAGCAGGCGTCTACAGTCTCCGCCACCACCATCCCATAGGCCCCTTCTCTTTTTGTCTAAGCTTTCCTGACTATGAGGACCTCTCTGTTCTGCTTTTTCCCATATTTCCAAATCTAAAGATCCCTTGTCAGGGAGACATTTAACAGCCTTAAAAAGCTGAATTAGTTTAAAACATTGCTCTTGTTCTCTAGAGAGCTCGTTGCCTATGGTTGAGTATTTCTAGAACCCCTTACAAAAATACCTTAACAAATAAATGAGCCTTTTCTGAAATTCCTACTGCCTCAAGAGCAGGGATTACAAAACCAGTTTCAGTTTCACTTTCACTCCACCTGCACCCTCAGTTCCTGTTTCTTGCTAGTGAGGAGAGTGCAGTGGGTCAAAAATGTGCTGTTGGTAGAAGATAGTCAGGGAGAGGGGTACTGGATAATTCGGATACCCTAACCCTACTTATGGGTCTCGGTTTCTCTTCCCAGTCATCTAGACCAGCTAGTTGGGAGGGCTCAGAGTGCTGGGTGACCAACCCTTAAATTGCACTTCCCCAAATGAGCCAAAAGTTAAATACAGGAGACGGAATTCCCTATGAGGCCCCAACATGTCTTGGGGATTAGACCCCAGACACCTCCGCTAGGCCCCCACTCTCGTAGGGATGCCTAAGATCTAGAGCCGGAGGGAGGAAGTGCCTTTTTTTTTCCAGGCTCAGCAAGAACCTGAACCACTCATAAATACCTCACTACAAAAGCTGACAAAAGGAAAAGTCTTTGCTTTCTCCTCCCCAAGCCTAAATCCTAGGTGGGGATCATGTTGCAGGGGATGGGACTGTGAATGCTTTTACAGTATGCCTCTCGTTGCGTGGGCTTTTTCTTGCAGTTGGTGGGAAACCTAGTGTTCTGACCCGGCCAGTGTCCCAACTTATACCTCTCACGGGAGACTTCTGGCGGCGAGCGCCCTTGTGGCTCTTAATTGCTCGACCCGTGCCCAAAAAGTGCAGCAAATGCTTGGGAGAGAGAAAGCAAGACTCCATTTGTGGGAGAGGGTGCAGGGGAAAGAAATGAGCAGAAAACCACACGAGGGGCAGCACAACAGTAAACTTTCCTCTAATCTGTAACACACCTGGGGGCCTTACCAAGAGTTGCCCCTGTCCCTGGGGGGATGAAAGTGCTAATTTACATCCTCTTAGGTGTGCTGTCTGTGACCATGGCTGGTAGCCTGTAGACAAAGCAGGTCCCGAATCCTCAGGTCCCTGTACGAGCGCCAGATGTGGGTAAGCCCCCCCGCCCCCGCCTACCGCATCTGCCACAGATGAGAATAAGTCTAACAAGACATGATCTGCTTGGGGAGGAAAGGTGGCCAATCTCTCAGAGGAGAAGGGCCAAGAGCCTTTTCCTCAATGGCTTTTATTGGGTTTGTTTACACAGGAATTCGGGTAAAGCTCATTACTCATTGCTGTGAAGTAAGGATCAAATGACAAGGAACTCTGAGGGCCTATTTTGAGTCAGGGTTAGATAGCTAAAGAGCTGTAAAAAAAACTTTAAGGAACAAACTTACTTCTTCTTTGGACCCTTATCATCCAATTGAGAGCATTCTAAACAAAGCAGGTTTCACAGGATTTTACATATTCTTTCTTAGGCCTGATCACCCAGGGAACCCGCCCTTTCCAGCACAGGGCTGCACCACTCTCTCTGTCACTGTTTCAGGCTTTGGTGAAGCAAGGGAAGTAAGGCAGCCAAGAGATTAGGAGATTTTCCCGCAGACAATGAGGACTCAGGCTATGTCAAAGCCGAGGGGCCAGGGTCCATCACCTCCTTTTGCTGTAGCCCCCAAAGTCCTTCCTTGGGGGCCTCCCAGGTGATCGTGCCTGTCTTAGGTCGTTCCCCCCCTTGGGGAATCTTACCCGTCATTGGCTAACCGACCAAGCATTGGGGGCCAGGCAGGGTGAAGTAAAAGGAGCAGAAGCGGTGTCCCTGCCAGGGAAATAAGCTTTTGTCTCCTTGCTGGCTTACGGTGCAAGGTCATTCCCTCAGCCTTAGCCTTGGCAGGGGTTACAGCTTCTTGTACCAGGCAGGGCAGTTCCCGACAATCCCTATAGCTGTCAGCCTGCTCTCTATCTATGAGTCTGTCTCTATGTTGCCTGTTATTTCAGTTTGTTCTTTAGATTCCACATATGTGTGAAATCACTTGGTATTTGTCTTACTCTGGCTTATTTCACTTAGCATAACGTTCTTGGGATCCATCCATACTGTGTTACAAAGGGAGACATTTTCTTTTTTAAAGCTGAGTAGTATTCCATTGTGTAAATGTCCCATCGTTGTTTTATTCACTCATCTATGAATGGACACTGTGGCTGCTTCTATATCTTGGTGACTGTCAATAATGCTGCAGTGAACATAGGGGTGCTTATGTTCTATCAAATTAGTGTTTTGGATTCCTTCACATATATTCTCAGAAGTGGGATCACTGGGTCAAAATGCAGATCCATTTTTAATTTTTTGAGGTATCTACATACTGCTTTCCACGGTGGCTGCTCCAGTCTGTATTCCCACAGAGTGCAAAGGGGTTCCCCTTTCTCCACATCCTCACCAGCACTTGTTGTTTGTTGATGTATTGATGATGGCCATTTTGACAGGTGTGAGATGATATCTCATTGTGGTTTTAACTTCCGTTTCTCTGATGAATAGTGGACTCGAGCATCTTTTCATATGTGTATTGGCCATCTGTAGGTCTTCTTCAAAGAAGGCTCTATTCAGGTCCTTAGCCCATTTTTCAACTGTGTTGTGGGTATTTTTGGTGTTGAGTTTCATAAGTTCTTCATAAATTGGATATTAGCCTCTTATGAGATATATTGGCAAATATGTTCTCCTATCCTTGGGCTTTCTTTTTATTTTGTTGATGTTTTCCTTTGGTGTGTAGAAAATTTTTAGTTTGATATACTCCCATTTGTTTATTTTTTTCCTTTTGTTTCTATTGCCAGGGGAGATATATCTGATAAAGTACTGCTGTGAGCTATGTCTGAGATTTTGCTGACTATGTTATCTTCTAGGATTTTTATGGGTTGGTCTCTAATGTTGAAGTCTTTAATCCATTTTGAATTTATTCTTGTGTGTGGTGTAAGAAGCTGGTCTAGTTTCATTTTTTATGCACATATCTGTCCAGTTTTCCCAACACCATTTATTAAATGAACTGTCTTTAGCTCATTGTATGTGCTTAGTTCCTCTGTTGAATATTAATTGACTCTAAAGGTGTGGGTTTATTTCTGGGCTTTGTATTCTGTTCCATTGATCTATGTGTCTGTTTTTATGCCAGTACCATGCTGTTTTGATTATTATGGCCTTATAGTATGGTTCAACTTTAGGTAGCATGATTCCTCCAACTTTGTTCTTCTATCTCAGGATCACTGTTGCTATGTGTGGCCTATGCAGAGAACCCCCTTCTGATACTCCACTAGTCCCTCCTTTCTAACCAGGTAAAGATTTCCCTTCATCTACTTGGAGTGAGAGTCTACAAGTCCCGCTAAAATCTCACCCCTTCTTGAGGATCTGTGTCCTGGAGCCTGTCAGTGTCTCGAGGTCCTCCACTCTGCCTTTTCCTGCTGCTGAGACTTAATGGTGGCCCTTCCAGGATGAATGAACCAGTTGGCAAACAGCTGGCACCTGCATGTCTGTGTTGACCGTTTCTTTGGCCTCTGTGCCCAGGCATCCTCATTGAATAAGCTCTTGTGAGTAGCTTGGCTGACACTGTAGTCAAAGGGTCCTGTTATGTGACAGAGGGATGTGAGTTAAAGTCTTCTGGCAGGAACCAGAGAGTCCCCAAGCCCTAGTGCTTTTGGCTCTCTCTAGTTGTTGATACCCAGATCCACTTCTACTCCAACTTTCAGATCCACTGGCATGGAAAACATTTCCACTTGGTTGTGGTACCACACTTCCCATACAACACATTCAGGGACTCACTCCTTCCTCTCTGTCCAAATAGACAGGCTCCCCATTTCACCTGCCTGTTTTGGTCAGAGTTACTGCTGTCTTCTGTTCTCCTAAACTAGAAATATGGGCATTGTCTGTGTCTTTCCTCTCGTCCATCTCCTCTTTGATTAGCTACCCAATCCTGTCAATGAGGTGCCTGAGATTTGCTCTTCCCCCTGTTGCCCTATCAGAACAAACATTCTCTGAATTCCTAGTACATATAAAAATATCCTCAATTGTGCAATATTGAATTTGATAATACCAAGATTATTTTTAAACCTGTGACTTTAATTTCTTTTTATTCATTATCTCCTTGAATTAGTTCTTGCAAAGATATTTTGTTCTCCATCTGGATTTTTAAACAGTGCAAGTCTGGGGAAACATATTTCCCTTCCATTTGTTTTCCCTCCTTTCCTTTCCCAGACTCTCTCTAAATCCCGCTTCTGGGGAGCATAGCAGGTGCTTGGTTCACCCTGGGCTGTGGCATGTGTTTGAGGCTCTCCCCGTTACAGGGCATTGCTGTGGCGCTCAGTGTTGTGTCCATGAAACATCTGAAGATAGTCCTGGAAGAAGTGAGACTATACAGTACTGTCCTCACTGACAAGGACTCATCGCCCATCCTGAAACTCATGAAGGTGATACCATTCCCAGAGGGCTCTGCCCACCTCCCACACAGAGCCCTCCAAGGCATCCCCCATCACCCCCAGCCTCCCATTTCTCCAGCTTTGTGATGCACCTATAAGGGCTTCTCTTTCCCTCTGACCAAATGTGGGAGAGATTCTCCTACCCCTCCCTTTCTCTTGCTCCCTCCTGCCACACTTTAGGCCCTGATATTGTGACAGACAACTGCCGTGTTGAGCCCCTGTGCTTTGTTCTTTGTTTTAGCCAAATAAGGTGACTAGATCTAACTTCCGCATTTGGGCTTCTGTAACCTTGCTTAACCACGTCTGCAGGAAGCTCGAGGCTATTTAAACCCTGGAAGGTCAGAGTTCGTGGCTCAGAATTTGGAGTCCCATTGCCCCCTCTGAGCCCGCGTGCGTAATAAAGGGTCATGCTCCTTCATCTCTACTGCATGTGAGTTATTCTTTCCCCCAACATTTTGGTTCCCTGACCGGGAAACGACTCACACGAAGCAGGCATTTTGCCTACAGTGGAGAAGACCGGGGGCTCAGCGGGGGAGCCCTGTTGCAGGGGAAGGAGCACGTGCCCCGGTTGTTTCGGGCTTCCCGTGGTGGAGGCTCCCATGCCGCGTACCCGGCCGCTCTAAGAGCCGGGCGGAAGGGGAGAGATGGACCACGAACTGTCGGAGGTGCCAGATCGGTAAGTGCCCCGGGGACCAGACCCGAGACCATGGAGAGGCTGATCACCTCTCAACCAGAAATTCAGGCATCTGGGCCACATTAAGATAGGGCTCAGACCACCGGGCTCCAGCTCGGGGGAGGAAAAGTTATAAACTCTGCATGACTGAGAGTGTGAGTGTGAATGTGTCTGTGACTCCACGAGCCAAATTAGGCTGACGGAGTCTGATTGAGCCTTCACCTGTGGTTCCTGGGTCGGTCATATAGCATAATGGCTGGGAAGATAACCGGAACGACTACACGGGCAGCCTCTAGCTAAGACCGACCTAAGTCCCTCGCGAGAGGACAGGCCAGGCGGGCGTGAAAAAGATCCCCTTTTCCTTTGTTTGTCTGCGTCGTAAGAGAAGGAGACATGGGAGGCGGACCATCAACCGTCCTAGACTGTATGCTCCAGAATTTTGACCGGTTCTGAGGACAAGCCCCCTCGATGAACCCAGGCCAGCTGGAGACTTTCTGTACTTTGGAATGGCCCACCTTCGGGGTAGGCTGGCCCCCTGAGGGCACCCTGAATCTAAGCATAATTAGAGCAGTTCACCTGATAGTCACCGGGAACCCAGGGCGCCCGGACCAATACATCTATATAGACAGATGGCAGGAATTAGCCCAAGACATGCCAAGGTGGCTCCAGCAGTGTGCTAGAGTAGCCCCGAAGCATCCAGGCACCTCAGGGCAGAAGAAGAAGTCCAGATCATGCTGTGGGCAGCCGGATAGACCTCAAACTCAGATCCTAGTGGCTAGAGGCCTAAAGCATCCAATCCACCAGGGGCACGCTGAGGATGACCAACCCATTTCCCCACCACCATATGGGGGACTCCCCACCACACTGCCAGGGCCAGACACCCCTCCTCCATCAGTCTCGCCCCCACCAGAGGAGGACCCACGGGGTCTCCTGGAAACTGCACTGTCACCAATTGCGACCCGATTAAGGCATCATCAGGCCCTCCAGATGCCCCTGAGAGAGGCTCAAGGGCCCCCGCAGACCGAGGGCGATGGGACGCTCAGGCCGTGACCTGTAGTTTTCTATTACCAGCCATTCACCACCACTGATCTCCTTAACTGGAAACACCACACGCCCTGATATTCGGAAAAGCCACAGGCATTAATTGATTTAATGGAATCCATAATGCAGACCCACCGGCCCACCTGGTGTGATTGTCGCCAGCTCCTGTTAACGCTATTTAACACAGAGGAGAGGCGCAAGATCATGCAAGAGGCCCATCGATACCTCGAAACTCATGCCCCGGCAGGCACCCTTGATCCCTTACAGTACGCCCGAGCGGCAGCCCCAGAAGCTCGGCCGGACTGGGACCACAATACAGAGCAGGGGAGAGCAGCTCTTGACTGATATCGGGAGGCCTTCCTGCAAGGGGTCAGGGCCGGGGCTAGGAAGCCCACCAACATGGCAAAGGTCTGCAGTATAATGCAATGGGCAGACGAGTGCCCAGGGGACTTCCTAGAGCGACTAACTGAAACATACAGAATATATACCCCTTTTGATCCTGAGAGTCCGGATAGCCAGTGGATGGTTAATACGGCATTCGTGACTCAGTCTGCGCCCGATATCCAAAAAAAGCTGCAGAAATTGGAGGGTTTTGCCGGCATGAACATCAGCCAGTTAGTAGAAGTGGCAAATAAAGTCTACAACAACAGGGAGGAGGCGGCTGAGACAGCAGCCTTAGAAAAGCAGAAAAAGAAGGCAGCGCTATTAGCAGCCACCCTGGTGGCTCCAGCAAAGAGTCTGCAGAAGAAAAGGGCAGAAAGGCCACTTTAAAGTAGACAAAGACCAGTGCGCCTATTGTAAAAAAGAGAGGCCACTGGAAACGAGACTGCCCGAACCGAAAGCGAAAGGAAGAACTGACGTTCCCTCCGGCACCTGGGATCCTCAGTTTGGCGGGTTCGGATACTGAAGGAGCAGGACCGGGCTCAGTGAAACTCGGCCCCCACGAGCCCATGGTCTGAGCCAGAGTTGGGGACCACCCACTGACTTTTAGGATAGATACCGGAGCTGAGCATTCGGTACTCACCACCCCTGTGGCCCCACCATCAGGCCGAGAAGTTTCTATCGTAGGAGCCACAGGGCAGCCCAGTGAGCCAAAGAAGTTTTGCCAGGCCCGGACAATCGAGCTGGGAGGGCACCAGGTCCGCCATGAATTCCTCTACCTACCCGAATGCCCTGTGCCCTTCCTAGACAGAGAATTGTTGAGTAAGCTTTCGGCCTGGGTAGCCTTTCACCCCACTGGACAAGCCACACTCGAATTAGGAAGCTCGAGTTTAGTGGCCCTTGTCATACCCTGGGAGGAAGAATACCGGATCCATGAAGAAGAGGGAGGCCTAGGCAGCCAAGACCCCTCAGAGGAGAATTTCCTGATGTATGGGCAGGGGGAAACCCACCAGGACTTGCTACCGGTCGAACCCCAGTGATCATAGACCTGAAACCAGGGACACAGCCCCGCTGCCTCAGGCAATACCACATATCCAAAGAGGCCCAACTAGGCATATCAGGGGTAATAGACAAGTGCCTGTCTGAAGGAGTACTGGTTCCCTGCCAGTCGCAATGGAACACGCCGCTCCTCCCTGTGAAGAAGCCAGACGGGTCTGGGTATCGCCTGGTACAAGATCTCAGGGCCGTCAATGAGGTCACCCTGACTCTACACCCTATGGTGCCTAACCCATACACGCTATTAAGCCAACTGCCCCCGACTGCCTCGCATTTCACCTGTCTGGACTTAAAGGACACCTTCTTTTGTATACCTCTGGTGCCTGTAAGCCAGCCAATATTTGCATTTGAATGGGAAAACCTCCACACTGGCACCAAGACCCAACTAACCTGGACCCAGCTGCCTCAGGGGTTCAAGAACTTCCCCACTATATTCAGTGAAGCATTGACTCGGGACCTGAAACCATTCTCAGAGCAGCATCCCGACCTTGTTTTACTCCAGTATGTGGATGATTTGCTGTTGGCAGTGCCAGGCAAGTACGAGTGCCGGGAAGGGACGCGGGCCCTGCTCCAGCTGCTGGCATCCAAAGGCTACCGAGTGTCCAAAAGGAAGGCCCAGATCTGCCAACAGGAAGTCTGGTACCTGGGTTTCCAAATAAGCCAGGGGCACAGGGCATTAGGAAGTGAAAGGAGGGCTGTGATCAATAGGCAATCCAGCCCAACAACTAGAAGACAGGTCCGGGAATTTCTGGGGGCGGCTGGACTTTGCCGAATATGGATCCCAGGGCACACGGGGATAGCAAAACCTCTATATCAAGCCCTCAAAGGGGCAGAGAGTGCTCCATTTAATTGGGGAACAGAGCAACAGAGCACTTTTGAGAAGCTAAAGGAGCTTCTGGTCAGCGCCCTGGCCCTTGGCTTACCCAACCCCGATAAGCCATTCTCCCTCTATGTCCATGAAAAGGGGAACGTAGCCTTGGGAGTCCTGACTCAAGAAGTTGGATGGTGGCAACGCCCGGTAGCTTACCGCTCCAAGCAACTGGACAACGTAGCAGCCGGATGGCTTCCCTGCTTGTGGGCCATAGCGGCCGCTGTCTCCCTCTTCCAAGAAGCTGACAAGCTCACCTTAGGGCACAAAATTAGCTTATATGTGCCACACGCTGTGCACAGCCTCCTCGAAGGGCAGGGACATCAGTGGCTGTCCAACCTGTGGCTTACCCAGTACCAAGGGGTGCTGCAGGAAAACCCTCGAGTACATCTGAAGACGGTGTGAAAGATCAATCCAGCCACCTTCCTACCTGCAGAGGCTGGGGAACCCAACCACAACTGTGAGGAGGCCACTGATCAGGTGTATGCCAGCTGGCCAGACTTGAAAGACCAGCCATTGGCCCGGGCGGACCTAAACCTGTACACCGACGGGAGCAGTACCATAACTGAGAAGGGGAAGCGGACTGCTGGATACGCTGCAACTACAAAAGGCCAGGTTCTCGAAGCAGAGCCCCTGCCCTCCGGGTGGTCAGCCCAAAGGGCAGAACTTTATGCCCTCATTTGGGCCCTGGAACTAAACAAGGGAAAAAGGTCAACATATACTCTGACTCCAAGTATGCCTTTGCCACCCTCCACGTACATGGGGCCATATATAGAGAGAGAGGACTACTGATTGCCGAAGGTAAAGAAATAAAGAACAAAACTGAAATCCTCTGACTCCTAGAGGCTGTACAGAGCCCAGCTCAGGTAGCACTAATGCACTGCCGGGGACACACTAAGGGCAACGCAGAGGAGGCCATAGGAAACCGACTCGAGGATCAAGCTGCAACAGCTGCCGCTAAGAAACAGGACTATCCAAAGGCCACAGTGAGCCCACTGATCAGCTCCCCTTGGAGCACCCAAGACTATCAACCAGCCGAAGAAGAATGGGCTAGGCGGGCTCAAGCATCCAGAACACCAGAGGGCCTGTGGAGGCTCCCTGACGGACGAGTTTACATGCCCCGGGGCCAGGTGGCACAGGTGGTTCAGAATTGCCACACCCTGACCCATCTAGGAAAAACAGCCCTAGAAAACCTGCTCCGAAGGTACCTCTACATACCCAACCTCGCCACACTATGTGCCAGCATTTCAGCCAGATGTGTAACTTGCGCCAAGAACAACGCAGCAGGAAATAATCGAGTCCCGCCAGGAATACAGCACCGAGGGACCTAACCTTTGGAAGACCTGCAGGTAGATTTCACTGAGGTCAAACCAAGCCGGGGATATAAGTACCTGCTCATCCTCCTATGCACCTTCTCAGGTTGGGTCAAGGCCTTCCCCACCAGGACTGAAAAGGCCAGGGAAGTAGCCAAAGTTCTACTAAGGGAAATAATTCCCCGACACGGGCTACCCCTGAGCCTCGGGAGCGACAACGGACCAGCTTTCGTTTCCCAGGTGGTGCAGGACTTAGCAAGACTATTGAATATAAAGTGAAAGTTGCATACTGCGTACTGGCCCCAAAGCTCAGGGAAAGTAGAAAGAATGAATAGAACACTGAAAGAAACCCTGGGAAAACTCTGCCAAGAAACTGGATTACCCTGGACAGACTTGTTGCCAACAGCCTTGCTTCGGATAAGGAATACCCCAAATCAGGCAGGGTATACCCCCTATGAATTAGTGTATGGAAGGCCTACCCCAATAGTGAGAATAACTGGACCCACCAATTTGCCAATAAAAGGAGAGATAGGGCAAAGGAGATACCTAGAGCAGGTGGGGAAGGTATTAGATCAGATACAAGAAGGCCAATTAGGGTTCGAACCTAAACCCGGAGGGGGGCCAGCGCACCCACACCGTCCAGGGCAATATGTATGGGTAAAGGACTGGAAAAAAGCCCCTCCAGCCTGTGTGGAAGGGCCCCCACTTGGTACTTTTAAGCACCCTCACTGCCCTAAAAGTTGCAGGTATCACACTGTGGATCCACCACTCTCGGGTGAAAGCAGCCACTGAGCCAGAGGGACCAGAAGAAGAAATCACCGAGCAGCGAGTTCCTGCCTTAAAACTGCAGCAACGGCCAAAGGCCTCGGGAGCCCAGGACACTTGGAAGGTCGCAGAGTAACATCGTGAAATGGATACTACTGTGCCTATGGGTCACTACGGGGGCAGCCCTAGAGCAGCCTTATGTATGGAAGTTTTATGCCAGAGAGACATATGCTAAAAACAATAATATAATAACACACACTGTAGGCATCGTGACCTGTCACGAAGCCAGATGTAGAGGTCAACTGACCCTCACCATCCCCATCTCCAGCCTTAAAAGCCTCGTAGGGTGGGAGCGAACGGTGCGTCCCGCGGTGTGCTTGACCAGAGACCAGCGCCTTTATTCTTTCTACGAAGGGTGCGACTGGAAACCTGAAGTTTATGGTGGATGCCCTTACGGGTACTGACGCCATCACTCCACTGAAATGGGCAAAGAGCTAAAAATTCCCATACTAGACCCAGATAGTGAAGACTGGGAAACTGGAGTCCGAGGGAAAATCTACGTTAATATGTGGCATTCAGGGCCAGTCGGAGACATATTCATATACAAGGCCCAAGAAACGCAGAACCCCAGCCTAAATACGATCTACCATATCCACTCAGTCATAGAAGAACAGGAAAAGACTCTGTCTAAGAAATTAGATAGTCAAGAGCCAGTAGGGCCTTTCTCCTGGATAAAACTAATACAGCAAGGAGCACAGCTACTTAATCTAACCAACCCAGGCAATTACAATAACTGTTTCTTATGTGCATATCTTAACAGGCCACCACTGACTGTGGGTCCACTCCGACAATCCTTTGCTGTTTCCCAAACCCAGACCCCAACACCCTTTTCTCTCCAAGGTGTTCCCTTATTTCAGGACCCATCTGCCGGAGCGCCAGAGTGCTACAGACCACCCGGTTCCTGCAATCAGACACTGCCCTCCTCTGGATCTATCGCCTGTCCACCGGGAGCTTTCTTTTGGTGTAATGGGACTCTCTACCTGTCAGTAAACCAAAGCATCCTAACCCCTTTCTATCCCGTGGCCCTAGCTCCCCAACTCATATTATATGGGCCAGGTGAGTTAAGTACCCTACTGGCCCGAGAATATCAGAGGCTGTAAGCGAGCAGTTTTCCTCCCCGTGTTGGTCAGGCTAAGCTACTTCGCCACTTCAGTCATCGGGACAGGACTGGGGAGTACAGGACTGGCAGTCAGCCTCCAAACCACCCAGGAGCTCCGGGAAGAGTTAAACCAGGCCATGGACGCCTCTGCGCTGTGCATGGCCTCGCTGCAGAGACAAATAACTTCCCTAGCTCACGTAGCCCAACAGAACTTAGACCTACTCACTGAGGAAAAGGGGGGAACCTGCCTTTTCCTAAAGGAAGAATGCTGCTACTATGTTAATGAAAGTGGAATAGTAGAAGAAAACATCAGTAAGCTGAAAGATATTCGCCAGAGATTGGGGAGCGTCAGCTCCCCCACAGGACACTCCTGGTGGCAATCAGCTCTATTCTCTATGTTAGCCCCTATCTTAGGCCCCCTCCTCATCCTTTTTCTCACATTGACCCTAGGACCCTGCATGCTGCGCATGGTAGTGCAACACATAGAAGCCACAGTAACCCGAAGAGCTACCACCAAGATCCTTTCCCTCCAGAGACACCATTACCGGAGATTACAACTGACTCGGGCAGAGGGCGGATATGCCGACTGTGATACTGATGCTAGAACAGACACCAGTGCTGTTTAGCATCAAAGGGGGGAATGTGATGGGCAACTGCCATGTTGAGCTCCTGTGCTTCCATGCTGAGCCTGTGCTTTGTTTTTTGTTTTACCCAAATAAGGTAACTAGATCTAACTTCCACATTTGGGCTTCTGTTACCTTGTGCAGCACGTAGGCAGGAAGCCTGGGACGATTTAAACCCTGGAAGGTCAGAGTTCGGGGCTCAGAATTTGGAGTCCCATTGTCTCGCTGAGCCCGTGCGCGTAATAAAGGGTCGTGCTCTGCCATCTCTACCGCGTGTGAGTTGCTCTTTCCCGCAACAG
>NW_025333636.1:0-3755 GCF_019186645.2 Phyllostomus hastatus
TGGAAGAAATGTACATGCATAACTAAATATCCTTTATATACAAAACAGTAAGCTAAAGATAAAATTTTTTAAAAGACCCAATAGCAACAAAACAGGTAAAATGCCTGGGGATAAACTTAACAAGAATGTGCAAGATCCATGTGAACCCATTCATAACATGCTGCCCAATAAAAGACACCTGAACAACACCGACTGCGGTAGCTCAGTGGCGCGGGTGCCGTGCTGCAAATCTAAAGTTCACCGGCTTGATTACCAATCCTGGCATGTGCCTGAGTTGAGGGTTCGGTCCTCAGTTGCAAGCATGTGAGATGCAACTAATAGATGTTTCTTTTTTTCCTCTTGCTCTCTTTCCCCCTCCCATCCCCTCTCTAAAGTAAATAAAGTCTTTTTTTTTTCAACACACTTGAACAACAGGAAAGCAACAGCATGTTCTTAGATAGAAAAATATATAATGATCTCAATTTCCCACAGTTACCTGTAAGTGTAATATGATCTAGATTAAAATATCAGGAAAAAATATTTTTATTCCTCACCTGAGGACATGTTTATGGATTTCAGAGGGAAGGGATGGGAGGAAGAGAGAGAGGGAGAGAAACATCAGTGTGAAAGAGAAACATCAAATGGTTTCCTCCCCAATGGGAACCAAACCCACAACCTCGGCATGTGCCCTGACTAGTGCTTGAACTACAACCTTTCTGTTAATGGAATTGTTATGGGAGAAGCTCAGTTCTCCTTGCCGAGGCAGTAAAGAATTACAGATCAAATGCACTTCCGGCCAAGATGCAGGTGTAGGTGGACACACTGTGCCTCCTCACTCAACCAAAATTCAGGACACCAAATATTTAGAAACAAAAACACAACCAGAACAGACAGAAAATTGAACTGTAGGGAAGTCCGACAACCATTCATCCAGACCAGTAAGAGGGGCGGAGTCGGCGGCCTGCAAAGAGGGGTCGTGGCAGGAAAACGCGGTGGCTGGCAGCCTGGGCGCACAGGGTGCAGGCGCTGTTGGAAGAGCCCAGACGCACAGGTGGTGGCTAGCAGGCCTTGGGCATGGGGAGGCAACAGGCAGACCCAGTGAGGCACGCAAGGCAGCTGGCTGTCCACAGTCACGCATTCGCATGAAGATAAACCAGGTGAAAAAGGGGCAGCAAGATGGACTGCACAACCCAGGGCCCCAGCACGGGGAAATAAAGCCTAAAAGCACCGAGTGAAAACGCCTGTGGAGGTTGAGGCACAGGGAGAGACTCCCAGCCTCACAGGACAGTTCTTTGCAGAGACCAGCGGGGTCCTAGAAAGTGCACAAGCCCGCCCACCAGGAACCAGCACTAGAGGGGCCCAATTTGCTTACCCGAAGCAGCAGAGGGGACTGGAATCCGACAGAGAGCAGAGCAAGCACCATTTTCCTCTCTGACCCCACCCCCACATACGTCACAACCCAGCGACTGGGTTGCCCCGCCCTGGTGAACACCGAAGGCTCCGCCCCTCATACTTACCTCGCGGACCAGACCCCCCCCATCAAAAAAAAATGGTTCAACCGGAAGAACACGTGAAAGCCGCAGAGTCAATACTTCTAAGCCACCAACAGAGAGCCACCCTATCGCATGCACAGTTCAAAACACTGGTGATCAGGATGCTCACAGAATTGGTTGATTTCGGTTGCAAATTAGATGAGAAAATGAAGGCTACACTAAGTGAAATGAAGAAAAATGCACAGACAACCAATAGTGATGGAAAGAACACTGGGTCTCACATCAATGGAGTGGACCAGAAGGAAGAAAAAAACATACAATCAGAAAAGAATGAAGAAGAATTCAAAGAAGAGGAGGAGAGGTTGAGGAACCTCCAGGACATCTTTAAACGTCACAACATCCGAATTATAGGGGTACCAGATGGAGAAGAGGAAGAGCAACAAGCGGAAAACTTGTTTGAACAAACAATAAAACAGAACTTGCCCAATCTGACAAAGGGAATAGACTTCCAGGAAGTCCAGGGAGCTCAGAGAGTCCCAAAGAAGTTGGACCCAAGGAGGAAGGCGCCAGACACAACGCTTACCCTCCTCAGGACCCCTGTGTGCCCCTGTCCGGCAGGTGCTGGAGAAACACTGCGCTCGGTTCTGTGTCAGGTCTGTAGGTCTGGTGTGGCGCTGGGGCCCGTCTCTCCATCTCCCCAGCCAACAACCGCCCCCCCAACCCCCCTGCCCCGGGTCAGAGCGCACCACCCCCTCCCAGATAAACCTAACCCTCCGGGCTCTGTCTCTGCAGAACGCGGGGACCACGCCCCAGGGGGGCAGGAAGACGCTGAGGTAGGGGCCCCAGGAGGCGCCACACAGGCAGACCGAGCACAGGACGGCCGGTTGCAGGGGAGCATGGGGGGCGGGCAGCGGTCGGAGCGGAGGGGCCAGTCTGCAGGTCTCTGCAGACACTGGACTCTGACTGCCTTGTTCGGTTTGGGGGTTTGGGGCGGGGAAAGCCTGCTCACAGCCTCACAGGTTAGTTTCTTCGGTGCCAGAGGGTGGTCCAGGTCCGTGGGTGGGACTTGGGAAGCTCGGGAGAGGGAAGAGTTAAAGAGTGGGCGGAGGGGCCAAACGTGTTCCCCCGCATTCCCCCTTCAGCGCTGGTTTTCGGATTGCAGGAGGAACAGACGCTCTACATAAAAGTTCACCACGGGCTGAACGACGAGGAACGGGCTCCTGCCCACCCTGTGCGTCCCCCGAGCGTGACCCGCCGCTGTCCGGGGACCGTCGCTGCAGAAAACCCTCAGGAACCGTGAAAGTCAGGGTGGGTGGGTGCCCGCTGCTTTTTCACAAAACCCCAGCCTCGGGGGATTCCAGGGATCAGCCGGGGAGAGAGGGCGTTCCTGCCCCTGTGGGTGCCGCAGTGTCACCGGGAGGGAGCCGCGCAGGGAGGCCGGCCGAGCTGCCCTCCCCACGTCCGGACGCGGTGCGGAGGGACCCGAGCCCCCGGGAGGTGACTGCTGGGCCGGGCCGGACCGTCCTCAGGCCGCGCCGCGCCGAAGGCGGGCCTTCGCTCCCAGACCCCGGCTGACGCCGAGCGCCGCGCACCGAGCCCACAGAAGAGGCAGCGGGAGAAGTCACCGGCGCGCCCCGAGTCGCCCCACAGGGCGCCGCCCCCAGAGGGTCCCCAGTTCGGCTGAGGAGCGACTGAAAAGCAAGCTCTGTCCGAGAGGAATGTGACTGTGCCGATACCTCCTCCCACTCAGACTCTGATGAAACGTCCCGGTGAGGGGCAGCCGGCGGTGGCCTGTGCACTGCACACCTGCCTCCAGGTGTCTCCTCGTGGCTCCCCGCCCCCCTTACCTGCCGTTTCTCGCCCCGAGGGTCAGGGCTGCGCGGGGGGCTGCCGGTCTCGGCTTTGTTTCCACTCGGTTTCACGGACCCGCTTCTCTCCGTAGGTTCCCGCCGAGACCCGGCCGGCGTCGCCAGCGCCGCTCTCACCCGAGTCTGCGTCCCTTTAAGTCGCCGGCAGCGCCGCCGCAGCACAGACACCACCGAGCGCGGACCTCAGTGCCCGGGGAAACGGCGCGTCTGGAAAGGTCTGGAAGGGGTTGGCAGGCAGGCGGAGGGACTCGAGAGCAGTGTTCTTCCGCGACCCTCAGAGCACCACGTCCTCCACGACTTCCCGGCCCCGGCGGGCGCCTGCTCCAGCCGCCGCACCCACTGGGCGAGGGGAACAGGCTCCGGGCCCTGCCGCTTCAGACCTGAGGGAGCGCTTTCAAGTCCCTGAGGCCCGGCG
>NW_025333637.1:0-5151 GCF_019186645.2 Phyllostomus hastatus
TCGAGATCCTTGTCTTGGGGGACATTGGTCACCTTTCTTCCCCAAGAACATGATGTCTTGCTAGACTTATTCTCATATGTGTTGGTGGGGGAGCTCTAGGCAGGGCTAGGGCTAGGGCTAGGGTTAGGGTTAGGGCTAGGGTAGGGTTAGTGTTAGGTCTAGGGTTGGGGTTAGGTTTAGAGCTAGGGCTAGACTTAGGGTTAGGGGTAGGGTTTGGGTCAGGGCCAGTGCTCGGGATTGGCTAGGGCTAGGCTTAGGACCAGCACTAGGTCTAGGGTTAGTGTTAGGGTTAGAGCTAAGGTTGGTGTTTGGATTGGGGTTGGAGTTACGGTTGGGTGCTGGGGTTAGAATTAGGTTTACGGTTAGGGTCAGGAGTTAGAATTAGGGTTAGGGTTGAGGTTTGGTTTGGCTTTAGGGGTTAGGGTTGGG
Source organism: Phyllostomus hastatus (assembly GCF_019186645.2). NCBI lineage: Eukaryota > Metazoa > Chordata > Mammalia > Chiroptera > Phyllostomidae > Phyllostomus > Phyllostomus hastatus. The sequence goes on from NW_025333637.1 coordinate 430, forward strand.
ATTAGGTGTTAGGGTTAGTGTTAGGGTTAAAGTTAGGGTTAGGGCTATGACTAAGGATAGGGATGGGAATAGGGTTAAGGTTGGGGATAGGGTTACTGTCAGGGTCAGGGTGAGGGTCAGTTTTAGGGTTAAGGTTAGGGTCAGGTTTAGGGTTGGGCCGAGGGCTAGGGTTTGGGTTAGGGTTAAGGCTAGGGTCAGGGTTAGTGTTAGGGTTAGGGTTGGGACTAAGGCTAGGGTTAGGGTTAGGGTGAGGGCAAGGGTTAGGGTTAGGCTTAGGGCTAGGTTTAGGATTAGGGTTATGGTTATGGTTAAGGTTAGGGTTAGGTTTAGGGCTAGGACTAGCGTTATGGTTAGGATTACGGCTAAGGTTGGTGTTCTAATTGAGGTTGGGGGTAGCGTTGGGGTTAGAATTAGGGTTAGGGTTGGGGTTACGTTTGGTTTTAGGGGTTAGGGTTAGGGCTGGGGTTAGGGTTAAGGTTAGGGTTAGGGCTAAGGTTGGTGTTGGGATCGGGGTTGGGGTTATGGTTAGTTTTGGGGTTAGAATTAGGGTTAGTGTTAGAAGTGAGAATTGGAGTTACGGTTGAGGTTAGGTTCAGGTTGAGGTTCAGGTTCAGGCTTAGGGTTCTGGTTAGGGGTTAAGGTTAGGGTTAGAGTTAGGGTTACGGATTAGGGTTATGGTTAGGCCTAAGGTTAGGGTTATGTTTAGGCCTAGGGCTAGGGCTAGGGCTAGATTTAGGGTTAGGGCTAGGATTAGGGTCAGAGCTCGGGCTAGGGATCAGGCTAGGTCTATGTTTAGGGTTAGGTTTAGGGTTAGGCCTATGGCTAGGGTTAGGGTTATGTTTACAGTTATGGTTAGGGCTAGGGGTAGATTTAGGGTTAGGGCTAGGGTTAGGGTCAGGGATAGGGCTAGGGATCAGGCTAGGGCTTGGGTTAGGACTAGAGCTAGGTCTAGGGTTAGTGTTAGGGTTAGGGTTATTGCTAAGGTTGTTGTTCGGATTGGGTTGGGGTTAGGGTTGGGTTGGGGTTAGAATTAGGTTAGGATTTGGGTTAGGAGTGAGAATTAGGGTTAGGGTTGGAGTTAGGTTTGGGTTTAGGAGCTAGTTTGGGAGTTTGTGTTAGGGCTATCGTTAAGGTTAGGGTTAGGGTTAGGGCTAGCTATAGGGTTAGGGCAGGGGTTAGGGTTACTGTCAGGGTCAGGGTGAGGGTCAGTTGTAGGGTTAAGGTTAAGGGTTAGGGTTAGGGTTAGGGTTAGGGTTATGGCTAGGGCTAGGGTTAGGATTAGAGAAAGGGCTAGGGTAAGGTTAAGGGGTACTGTTAATGTGAGGGCTAGGGTTAGGGTTAGGAGTAGGGCTAGGGCTTGGGTTTGGGTTAGGGGCAGGGCTAGGGCTAGGTTTTGGGTTAGTGATATAGTTGGGTTTGGGCTAGGGCTAAGGCTGGGGTTAGGGTTAGGGCTAAGGTTATGGCTAAATTTGGTGTTGGGATTAGGGTTCGGGATAGCTTTGGGGTTCAGGATAGGTTTGCGGTTAGAGCTAGGGTTAGGGTTAGGGTTAGGAGTTAGATTTGGAGTTAGGGTTGAGGTTAGGTTTGGCGTTAGGGGTTAGGATTGTGGTTAGGTGTTAAGGGTAGGGATTAGGGTTAGGATTAGGGGTGTCGGTTAGGTTTTGGCCTAGTGTTAGGGCTAGGTTTAGGGCTAGGGTTAGGGTTAGGGTGAGGTTTAGGGTTAGGGCTTGGTTTAGATTAGGTTAGGGTTAGAGTTAGGGCTAGGGCTCCATCTAGGCCTAGGCCTAGGGTTAGGGTTAGGTTCACTGTCAGGGTCAGTGTCATGATTAGGCCTAGGGCTAAAGCTACGTCTAGGGCCAGGGCTAGTGCTATGGTAATGGTTATGTCTAGGGTTACAGTTAAGGCTAGGGCTTGGGCTAGGGCCAGGGTTAGGGTTAGGGTTAGGGTCAGGGTCAGGGTCAGGGTTAGGGTTAAGGTCATCATCAGGTTGAGTGTCATGGTCAGGGTTAGGGTCAGAGTTAGGGTTAGTGTTAGGGTCATGATAAGGGTCAGGGTTATGTACAGGGTTAGGATTTCGGTCAGGGTCAGTGTCAGGGTCTGGGTCAGCATTAGGGTTTGGGCTAGGGTTAGGGTCAAGGTTAGGGCTAGGGCTCGGGCTCGGGCTAGGGATAGAGTAGCGCTAGAGCTAGGGCTAGGGTTAGGGTTAGGGCTAAGGTTGGTGTTTGGATTGGGGTTGTGGTTAGGGTTGGGTTGGCGTTACAGTTAGGATTAAGGTTATGTTTAGGAGTTAGAATTAAGGTGAGGATTGGGGTTAGGTTTGGGTTTAGGGGTTAGGGTTGTGGTTAGGAGTTAGGATTAGGTGTTAGATTTAGATTTGGGGTTAAGGTTAGAGTTAGGGTTAGGGTTAGGGCTAGGGTTAGGGTTAGGTGTAGGGCTTGGGATAGGGATAAGGTTAGGGTTGGGTTAGGGTTACTGTCAGGGTCAGGGTGAGGGTCAGTGTTCGGGTTACGTTTAGGGTCAGGGTTAGGGTCAAGGGAAGGGCTAGGACTATCCTCGGGATAGGGTTAGAGCTAGGGCTAGGTTAGGGTTAGGGCTAGGGCTAGGGTTAGGTTTAGTGTGAGGGTTAGGGTCAGGCTCTTCTGACTGTCACTGAACTATATCCCTGCAGTAGGACTAGGAGTGATTACCTCATTTCCATACAATTGTGTTCCAAAGGAAATGAGGCAGGATAGGGGGGAGCCAGGAATATCCCTTGTAAGTGCAATGGGGAAACTGAGACAAGAAAATTTTAAAAAGCCAAACAATTTGCAAAGTGTAAAGAAAGCTAGTGAATCACAAGGCCTTATCTTTCCCAACCAACGAGCCTTGAGAGCACATGGTTTTTTTTCCTCTGCCCTAAAAAGAGAATACATAACTCTAATCCCTGTTCCCAAGACCTAGAACACAGGCCAAAATAGTGTCATTTGTGCCACCCAACCCTAAGCATGAAAGAAGTCAGGGGAATAACAACAAAACCCAATTGAACTCAGAGAGACCCAACATAAAATAGAACAGTATAGTGGAACAAAGAAAAACCCAGACTCCCCTATGCACTCCTTTAGTTGCAACAGCATATTGGAAACTCACCAGGAACACTAATGTATATATTTCTGAACACCTTCTAGAATATTCTCAGCTGCAGAGAAAGAGGAAAACCCTGTATACAGAGAGCCAGTGTGAGTTCCCTCTAGAGCAGTCCCAGGCCTCTTCTCAGTCTTCAATTTTCTTCCTCCTAAACTGAAAGGGGCCCCATGACACGTGCACCCAGAGGAGCATCTATCTGACAGTGGCAACTCTTCATGGGCTGATATGCAATTCTGTGCTTGGCTTCCTTGTGAACTGAAGGCGACATCATGTTGCTCACTTCTTTTCTATGAACTTTGCAGGGAACCAAAGAAGAGCAACACATATATTTTCTCCTGTTACTTCCTATGTCCTAAGAAATTCTTTTCTTTCACCATCTTTGGCTTTAATATAAACACTTTCAAAAGCACCTGAACCTGTATTGGAAAATGTTTTCTCTGTGAAGTTAAGAAACCACACAACACAGGCTGGCCAGAGACCTATCTGCCCCAGTCTCAGTCTGTTACAGAACAAACAAGGGCGGGGGGGTCTGGGACGATATACTATTATTGAAAAAAAAAGTCCCCAGGTCCGTTATGTCCTCTGCCAGAGGAAAGACGTCTCTCAATGCCAGACATTTGTGAAAAGGAAAGGAAATGTTTATTTAATGCTATACAGACTTAAAGTAGTGACCTAATGTCTTCACCAAAATCTCGAAGTCCCTTAAAACACCCACAAACAGACACAGTCCTTCCTTCCTTCTCTCTTTGCACAGTCCAGAGTACCGTACCTCAGGAAAAGAAATAGAAGTCCAAGGCTGAGGTGGTCCTCTGGTTATTCCCAGTTAGTACTCCCTCTGGACTGGGAGACCTCCCTGGGTTCCCAGCACCCTCAGCTGAGTCGCCGGGATCTCTGCTAAAACCAGGTGGTGGTTCCCCCTTCTAAAGCTGTGGGGGTTCCCACTCTGGCAAAGGTACGTGGTCCTCTCTCCCAGGGCCACGGGAGTCTCCACTCAGCCAAAACCGTGCGCTTCTCCCTCCTACAAACCTGTGGGAAGGGGGAGTCCCCACTCTGCCATAGCCGCGTGGTTCTCTCCTCGATGGCTGCCGTGTCTGGGTTTAAATCCCCACACCAATCTTTCTCTGCAGCCCCATTTCTGACTCCTCCTACACTCGGGCACACTTGCCCTCAATCTGCTGTGGTTTCCAGCTTTTCTGGTCGCCATCATGGGTCTGGGCAGGTGTGACCCCATGTCCTGGAGCCAATCTTCTCCAAGCTCCCATGCAGGTGCTATAACTCAAGGGACCTGCCCCCCCAGTTACACCTTGGTGGGGTAGTGACTTCCATTCCCCTGGCTCAGAGCATGGCCACAGCTATTTAACACATCTAAGCGACCAGGCAAAGGCTATAGATATGTTACATGACCACACCAGAGGTTAGCTACAAGTTGTTGTTATGCGAAACAGCTCTCAAAGGCCCTGCTCCATTTGTCCCTTCCCCCAACTCACAACCTTGGGGGGTGGGGGTGAGGACATCCTAAAATCTCCTAGACACGTTGAGTTCTGGACCCCATTTTAAATGCCCATTTGGGGTCCCCCCTCTTGGCTGCACCCTGTAACA
>NW_025333638.1:0-6094 GCF_019186645.2 Phyllostomus hastatus
AACAAGGGCTTGTTACACACTCTCATTTATGTTGGGAGCATCACCCACAGCCGCACCCTCCCATACAGAAGACCTGATGGCACAGCCCCTCACCATGGACTGGAGCTGGAGAGACTTCTTCCTGGTGGCAGTCACTACAGGTAAGGGGTTCTCAAGACCTCAGTCTGAGGAGGGGCCAGAAAGAGTGAAAGGGGATTTCCAACCACTGCTGTCTCCTCCCCACAGGTGTCCACTCTGAGGTTCAGCTGGTGCAGTCTGGGTGTGAGGTGAGGAAGCCTGGGGTATCTGTGAAAGTCTCTTGCAAGGCTTCTGGGTACCCATTCACAGAGTACTGTGTGTACTGGGTTTGACAGACCTGAGGACAAGGGCTTGAGTGTATGGGAAGGACTGACCCTGAAGATAGTAGGAACATAGGAGTTTGACCTACATGGATTCTAAACAAATTATGCACAGAAGATGCATGACAGAGTAACCATGACTGCTGACAAATCTACCAGCACAGCCTACATGGAGTTAAGCAGCCTGAAAGGCAAGGGCATATGCATGTATCACTGTGCTACATACACAGTGAGGGAGAGTCAGAGTGAGCCCAGACACAAACCTTCCTGCGGGAAACAGAAGTGTTGGGCTTCAGGCGGCCCTGAGGTTCCACAGACCACAGAGAACAAATCCAGGGTCAGGTGTGGGCCTGGGCAGGAAGGAAGGGGCTTCCTCTTGGGAGAAGGAGTTTCCTCTCAGAGCTCTCAGCTGCATTGAGGGACAGTTCTTCCTTCCTCGCTGCAAATCTAATTTCTCAGATTTTCAGTGCAGGCAATAAACAAGTATGTAACACAGTCCATTTGCAGGAAACACATCAGCAGGGACTGAGGACCTCTCCTTCACCAAGTCCCTCTGTGTTCCTGGTATCCTTTCTTGACCAAAAAATGAATCAGTTTCTTAGGATATTAAATATATACTTAATATGCATCTCATCAGTCTGCCCAGAGTGTTTGCTCCAGAACAACAAACTCTATGTTCCTACAAAAGTATATGCAAATATTACAGCCTCTTTGAGTTAGAAGTTACTAGCATCCCAAATGCTGTTCTTATTTTAAAATGAGCTAACTGGGGCCCTGGCTGGTGTGTCTCAGTGGGTTGAGCCCCAGACTGCAAACTGAAAGGTCACTGGTTTGATTCTAAGTTGGGGCACATGCTTGGATTACAGGCCAGGGCTCCAATCGGGGGACACACAGAAATAGCAACTGATTGATGGAGCTGAGCAGCCTGAGAGCCAAGGACACGTCCATGTATCATCGTGCTGCATACACAGTGAGAGAGAGTCGGAGTGAGCCCAGAGTAGATCATGCTCTCTCACAGGATGTTTCTCTCCCTCTCTTTCACACTCCCTTCCCCTCTCTCTAAAATAAATAAATAAAATTTAAAAACTAAAATAAACCAACTGCGGAACATCCACAAATGGATTCTACACAGCAATGAAAATGACGATCAGCTGATACAGACAGGGACACAGGTGGTCTCAGTGATCACTCACAGTGGAAGGAGCCGATCTCAGAGACTGTAAAGGTGCATGCCCTTGTGTTCACAAGGCCACCCCAGGATGACAGTGATTACCTGGGCTTTCTGTTCCTCCCTCACATTCCTAGATGAGAACCTGTACTCTGTGCAGACTGATGGTTCCCTCATTGTCAGCAGGACCCTGGGGAATGGACAGCTTCACACAAGGAAGCAACATGCTCTGGGGCTGCTGTGAATACACAGCGTCCACGAACAGGTCTGATACTGTCCTGAGAGCAGCTGGCTCCTCCAGGTGCCTCCATTCTCAGGTCTCTACCACCAACACAGGACTGCAGGGTACCCAACACTCCCTTCTCCTACAGTCACCTTTCACCACACCCAGGCTTCAAGTGCCTTCACATGATTCTGGAATAAAATTAATTTAAATTGGTAGTATAAGTGAACTCATGCAATATTTACCTTTCCATTGCAGCTTTATTTCACAGACATAATATCACCTAGTTTCAACTACATTGTGGTTTGTGGCAGGATTTCTTCTGCTTTAAGCCTGACTCTGTTGTGAGTATATAGCCCATCTTCATCCATGCACCCCCTGATGGACACTGAGGTGCTTTTTACATATTGTCTGCAGTGAATCATGCTGCAGTGAACAAGGCAGTGCAAATGCCTCTATTCCAAGTCCTGGTGTTTATTATTGAATGAACACCTAGGAGCTGCATGGCTTAATCATGCAGGACTTTCAAATTTTGAGGGGAGGTGGAACCTACATCCTGTTTTCCATGTGGCAGCAAAATTTGATTCTACCTTCCTGAGTGTGCAAGTGCTCTCTTTTCCCACATGCTCACCAATACTTGATCTGTTTCACTTTCATTTTCTGTCCTTTTACAGTAACCATCCTGCCAGGGGTGAGGTGATTTCCTACTGGGGCTTTGATCTGGAGTTCCTGATGACTAGGAGTCTGCTTGTGAGCCTGTGGACAGATTAATTAATTTCTGGATCAGTGTTGTTGTCATTGTCTTTATTTAATTCTTTCTTTTGGTTTCTATTACTTACCCTCTATTACCTTTATGATTCTGAGGTTTGCCCACAATTTCCTACTAGGTTGTAAGAAGTAATCAGAGTTGTTTTAAATTCAGTGTTGGATAATCTAAATACCTGAGTCCCATGGGAATGCCATTAGGAAATATATCCATCAGGACCTGGTCTTGCTCTCTGTTATTCCCATACTTTCTAGTATAACCAGAGCTGCCAGAAAGGACAGTAGCCACAGGTGTCCTTTTGTGCTGTGTTGTGGGTCATTAACTTACACTCATGATTAATTAACTCAGCTTGAACAGGAGCTCCCCCATCTTCCCGCTAGACCTTCACTGTGGACCTCCCTGTGAATCAGTCAGGGCTGCTTCTGGAGACTTTGGTTACCATGAAGACCTTGGTAGAAGTTTATTTCTGACCATTAGCTCTAGAGAACTCATTGATCCAGGGACTTCTTGATTGTGCTCCTTCCTTGGGGTGGAGCAGCACCTGCTGACCTCCCCAGAGAGCATTTCTCTTCTCCTGCTTGTCCAGCTGCATCTCACCCTCATGATGATAGGAAGGTTGTGAGTGTGGGGGTGGGGTGGGCCAGCATCATTTTTGGACTTAGGATTGAGCCTTATTTTTAAGCAGGGATGTGCCCAGGTCTGGGCTGTGTCCATGCACATTTTCCTGTGCCTCAGTGTCTCTAAGATTCTTCTCTAAATGTTGTAGATTTACATAAATTGACTTTATACTGACTCCATGTTACAGGCTCAACAAAGTAAGTCTGGAGGGGGTAGGTTTTATGGGAAATAATCTAAAACCAGGTGACACATTTTGCTGCATCTGTGAAAGGCAGATACTCCATCTAAAGGAATGATTCACAGCATTGTCAATGTGCAGACAGACACCTCCATGTATTACACTGTGAGACACTTAGAGAAATAAAGAGGGTACAATCCCAGACACACCTGTCCCTGTGCAAAGACAAAAGAGCTCAGCTGCATGGGCTGCACAAGACTCTGAGGGAGGAAGTTAAAAGCAACACAGTCATTACACTACAGGGACTCTGACCAGCCAGGGACAATTTCCTTTATTCCATCTTCCTTAAGCAATTCTTGCTTCGGCTACAGGGAAATTCCCATCCAGTGTTCCCCATGGTCTTACCTTCATGTTTCCTGGCTGAGCACTCTCAGAATGGGGACCTGTGACTGTGGGTCAGTGAGATTTCTCCCAAATGTTGGGTCAGAGTTGGCTACAGTGACTGGACAAAGGTCCCCTGGGTCTGACCCTCCCTCAGACAGACTAGAGCTCTTCACACAGTGAGCTCTGCAGGTTCCAGATGCTGGGAGAACAGGAAACCACAAGGGCAAGAGCTCTCCACTGTTCACATCAATTATGTTTCCTTTTGGCCTATTGTCAAAGCAGGTCACTCACCAGGTTCAGCTCAATGTGGGGCCCTGTGCATGTGCTAGAAAGTGTGGAGAAGGGAGATCTGGTGTTCAGTACCATGAACATTACCACAGTATGAGTGTGATTTATTGAGCAGGAGATGGGAAGTGAGATTCCTACCAAATGCAGGGATACTCAGATGGGACCTGAAAGCACAGGGACATGAAAACATCAGAAGTCCCAAAAGCTCCTGAGAGCTTCAGGAATAAGAAGAGTTGGCCGAGTCAATGCATTTGAAAGCTCCAAGGAAGGAGCTCCCTGGTGGCTTCAAATAGCCCTGTCTATGTGGTTCCCTGAAGAGTCCTTGGGGTTTAGAAAGGCCAGTTCTTCATCCAGAGATGTCAAAGAAGAAGCTGTCCCTGAGGAAGCACCTTTAAGTCAGGTCTCTGCCTTTACTTCTGGACTACAGACACTGAGATGCCCATGCCCTGTGAACCCAGATGGAACCCTCTCCTGCAGGGCACAGGCTGAACAGCAGTGGGCATGAGGGACCTATGGCCTCAGAGCTTCTGCCTTAGGAACAGGTGCAGAGGAAGGTGGAGGGATTACCTGTAAGGCCTGTATCCTCCTATCTTTATGAAAACAACTATAAGAAGAGTTGGACCTGAGGTGCCTGTAAACACCCTATGGCATCAGAGAATTTACCACCTGATGCACATGAGATCCACAGTCAATGGGGCTATTTCTATGGTTTCTTTATATCTGAACAGTAAGGAGCTGGGGACAGGTGTGGTTAGTAACTCACTAGGTGCAACAATTTGGAGACACACTGATCTGGGAATAATACATTTAGCATTAAAGTCCAGAACTGGTCCAGGTTGTCTCCATGACCCTCAAATGTGGATTCACAGTGAGGACCATATCCTATGCAGACTTGTTCCTTGGTGGGAAGGAGCTATGTCTGCACAGAGTTCAGGAACCTGACAGGGGAAATGTATCCTACAACACTAATGGGTATTTGGACCCTGAGTCTTCCACTGACCACGGCCCTGTGTCCTCTCCCTTCTCTCAGATGAGGTCAACTCTTCAGCTAGTTGACACTCTGACTCAGGCATATGAAAGTGAGAAGAGGTAGACTAAGTTACATGTGGATCTTTCTGAGCCCTGAGAACACCATCCACAGCAGTGTCCTCCCCTGCAGAGGCTATGCAGGCACAGCCTCTCACCATGGACTGGAGCTGGTTACCATTCTTCCTGGTGGCACTAGATACAAATAAGGGGATCATCAGTGTCCTGGTTGAGGAGGGAACCAGGGACAGTCAATGGGAAATTTAACCCACTCCTGTCTCTTCTCCACAGGTCTCCATGCCCAGGTGCAGCTGCTGCAGCCTGTGAATGAGATGAGGGAGCCTGGGGCTGCAGTGAAGGTCTTCTGCAAGGCTTCTGGATACACCTTCCTAAGCCACTGACTGCACCAGGACAAGGGATACAGTAAATGGGACAAATGGACACTGATAATAGTGAAACCAAGGTCACACAGAAGTTCCATGGCATGGCAGAGTCACCATGACCACAGACATGTCCTCGAACACAGCCTACATGGAGCTGAGCAGTCTGAGAGCCAAGGGCATCCCCCTTTATTACTGAGCAAGAGACACAGTGTGATGACCCACATCCTGAATGTGTCCCAAACTCTAAGAAGTGGGGAATATGGGCTGAGCTGAAGAGCTGACAAAGTGATGGGCCTCGTGACTTCCTCACACACAGTCAGGGTTTGAGACCAGCACGGATGCTGTCATAGGCACATCAGAAATTCAGGGAAAGGTTTCAGGGGATCAGATGCACTCTGAGGAAGAGGCATGGGGGATGCCCCTGAAAATACCCAGTTATTTGTTCTGATTGTGCAGGAGGCACATCAGGAGCCTCCTCATCCTCTGAATGCAGCACTTCATCGAGGTTTCACCTGGGAATCCTTGGTTGGGGGTCATCTTTGAGGATTTGAACTGCAGTGTCTCCTAGCACATTCCAAGTCCTAAGTGTCCTTATTTCTGAACAGTGGAATTGTTCTTGGGGAAAGGTAAGTACAGGAAAGTCAATAATCTGAACAAGGGGAACTTTTGAAAAAAGTCGTTTGTAAAATGCATGGGAATCTACATGTTTCCTACTCACCTGG
>NW_025333639.1:0-129399 GCF_019186645.2 Phyllostomus hastatus
CATAAATAACAAACTGACAGTAACCAGAGGAGAGGTGGAAGGGATAATGATGGCAGAGGGCAAGGATTTTCAGGAAGTTGTATGAAGGACAGAAGGAAAAACTAAAGGAGGGTAGGATCAATGTGGGAAAGTAGGTTTCAGGAAGTTGTATGAAGGACAGAAAGAAAAAAAAACTAAAGGAGGGTAGGATCAATGTGGGAAATGTGGCAAAGTAGGGATGGCTGTGTTGGGGGAGTGATGGAGAAAATGGAGGCAACTGTACTTGAACAAAAATAAGATGTGGAAAGAAAATGTCCTTTTGCTTTCCCACGGCCACTGAGTGAGCATATTGTATTCATTTCTAGAGAGAAGGGGATAGAAAAAGATAGAGAGGGAAACACTGGTGTATATTTGCTTCTGGTGCAACACCTCTTGGGGACCGGACCCAAAACCCTGTCATGAGCCCTGACTTGAAATTGAACCAGGAACTCTTTTGTTCACAGTCCAGTACTCCATCCACTGAGCCACAACAGCTGGCACTGAATATACTACAATTTTTAATGTATTTATCCATTGACCTGGTGGTTGTTTCCACCTACCAGGCTTTTGTATTTAATGCTACCATTGACACATATATGCAAATGTCTCTTTAGTATCCTCAATTGAATATTTTGGGGTGACATATAACCCTTGACATTTGTGTATATACATGATTCTCTAACCAACAGAGCACTGGGTGAGAAGTAATAAATTCTCTTAATTCTATTAATTTACATTTCTTTCATGCCTTGATATATCATTTTTAGTGCTAAATAATATTTCATTGTATATATTTCAGTTTCCTTTTCTAGTCACCGGTTCACATATATCTTCATTGATTTGAACTTTTTGGAATGTATGGATTAAACTTCTAAAAATAGTCCCATGTAGGCTTTTGTGTAGATAAAATTTTTAGCTCTTTGGTTAAATAGTGTAGAGCACGTTTTGGGGGGATTATGTAATAAGTGTATGCTTACTTCTGTGAGGACTTCTAAACTCTTCCCAAGGGGCTGTAGCATTTTGTATTTTCACCAGTAAGGAATGAGAGCTCCATTTGCTCCACATGCACAGCAGCATAGGCTCTTCTCAGTGTTCTCGATTCTGACCTTTCCAGCAGGGATTTCGTGTTGCTTGAATGTGCACTTTCTTCAATTTTCCTTCTTTTAATGTCCATTTCCTAAAAGATATAAGATGTTGAGAGTATTTTAGACACCATCTTTTTATCTATATATTTTTAAAATATTTTATTTATCTATGTCTAGAGAGGGGTAAGGGAGAAAAGGAGAGAAACATCAATGCCTAAAAAGCACATTGATCATTTTCCTCTCACACACCACCAAATTGGGATCTGGAGCCAAACCCAGGCCTGTGCCCTTACCAAGAATCAGACTGCTGACATTTTGGTTCTAAGGCAGGTGCTCAGTCCACTGAACCACACCACTCACGAGTTACAAATATTTTTTTTTTTCTCAGCTCATGAGTTCTTCTTTTTCCTCATGATGATGCTTGCTTTTTCTTTTTTTTTTCCTTAATGCTTCATTTGAGACATCAGTTTAAATGGTAATACTATGAATTTGAGAAACAAAGTTGGTTTACAATTTGCCTTGAAAAGTATGTGGTCTCCTGAGCTTCTGTGCCTCAGTGCGTAGACCACCAGCCTGCAAACCAAGGGGTTGCCAGTTGGATTTCCAGTCTGGCGCAAATGCCTGGGTTGCAAACCAGGCCCCCAGTAGGGGGCGCGCAAGAGGAAACAACACATGTATGTTTCTCTCCCTCTCTTTCTCTCTCCCTTCCCTTCTACTAAAATAAATAGAATCTTTACAAAAATGTATGCAGTGCATACAATTAAGTTTTTTGTAATTGTTCAGTAACATGGAACATATATTTGCAATCCGTTTTTTCATAATTTCCTTAAACACATCTTGACTCATCCCTTGAAGGTGACATGTTGAGAGATACTTCTTTTTTTTTGGTGTAACAGGGTCTGTTCAGCAGGTATACAGACATGTAATATGAAAACTGAACCTGGCATCCACTGTAGGCATGTGCCCTTACTGGGAATCCAACTGGCGATCCTTTGGTTCAGAGGTGCCAGCACTTGATCCATTGAACACACAAGCCAGTACTCCCTGTTTTCCCATCACAGTGTTGTTTTTTGTTTGTTTGTTTGTTTGTTTGGGTGTGGTGTAAGTTCCTTCTATCCTTTGAATATTTAGCATTATTTGTGAGTGTCTTCCACTATTCACTAGATTGGTTTGTTTTCTTGATGATTTCCATTGTTTTGCAAAAGCTTATGTTATTGCAGTCTTGTTTAGTTTTTTCTCCTGTCTGCTCTACCTTCCATGTTATATCTAAAAGAATATTTTTTAAGAGTCATGACAGAGTTTGTAAGCTGTCCTTTCTTCTAGTGTTTTCATGGTTTCAGGTCTCTAATTTAAGTTTTAATCCACTTGAAGTATATTTTGGCACATGTCATAACAAAGTGGTCTACTTATAATGTTTTGTGTGTATTGGTTCAGTTTCTCTCAGACCATTTATGATAGAATCTGTCTGATCTCATTGTATATTCCTGATTTTTAAAATAAATTAGTTAATGACATGTATTTGTTCATTTTAAAAATTGGGTTACTTGTTTTATCATGATGTTTTCTAAAAGTCCTTCATATAACCTGGATATTAACTACTTGTCAGGTACACTTTGCAGAATTTATTTTCCTTCTACAGGATGTAATTTTATCCTACTGGTTTTTTGCTTTAATGTGCAGGAGTTTTTATATTTGGTGTAATGCTATTTGTTTACTTTTTCTAGTTTACATTTACTTTGGGTGTTATAATAAAAAAATGTCCTAGAATCTCTTTTTTTTTAGTGAATTAAGAGCTATTAGCTTTTGCCCTGGCCCTAGTGGCTCAGTTTGTGCAGCAACATCCCTCAAAGCCAAGCTCTCTGGTTTACTACTGGGAAAAAGAAAATACCTGGGTTGTTGGGCCTCTTAAGTGGCTGAGGACATAAACAGGGGACTACTTGGTGTTTCTATATTTTCATATATTTTTCAATTTGAATATTCTGTTTTTCAGCTTCCCATTCTATATTTGGCTTAGTTTTACATTTTCTCTGGTTTGATTTTTATTTTGGCCATTTACAGTTTTGCTACTATTAAGTAGTTGTCATATTTTTCTGTGTTTCTATATTCAGGTGGGTATTTTCACTTCTTTTTACCATAAGTATTACATTCAATACAACTAGTGCCAATTTTTGTAGATATATTTTAATTTTCTGATTTGAATTGGTTTTCTGTTTCCTGTCTTTTTTTAAAAGATTTTATTTATTTATTTTTAGGGAGGGAAGGGAGGGGGGGAGAGAGAGAGAGAGAGAGAGAGAGAGAGAGAGAGAGAGAGAGAGAGAGAGAGAGAGAGAGAGACATCAAGGTTGCTGGGGGTTATGGCCTGCAACCCAGGAATGTACCCTGGCTGGGAATCGAACCTGGGACACTTTGGTTCCCAGCCCACGCTCAATCCACTGAGCTCTGCCAGCCAGGGCACCTGTCTTGATATATTTGTTGAATTTCATAACTGTAAACAACTAGGCTTTATGAACTTCCTTTTGTCCAGGTTAAGAGAAAATAACATTCACCCCTAGTTTAAACTCTAATTTCGATAAACACAAGTGGTGTGTGTTTGTTTTTGACTGTGTGTGAGGAGCAACTTTTATATAGTGTCAGTTTCTTTCTCAAAGCCCAGGGTATCTTTTTATGCTTGATAGTGATCTCCAGTCCATGGGTTTCTGTGGTATTTCAAGTATCATCATTCCTTTTCAGTGTGCACTTTAATGTATTCACCGTGTGCTGTTATGATGTGAGCACTGTGGGTCCTGCCAAACAGAAACACATATTTTGAAGATGCTTGAAAACAGTGAGATCATTGAACACACTGGACCCTCTATGTGTCCAGAAAAGAACTTGGAATGTGGAGTTTTCTTATCCTATTTCCACTGTGTGCCAGGGAATTTGAGCTCTGTGGTTCCTGAGTATAAGCAACCGGTGTTCCTTTTCTATGTGAATTTTTCTCATTGTACCATACTTGGTCTTGCAGCAAACATTTAAAGTTTTTTGAAGAACTTAACAATGTGATTTATTAAAAAAAAATCTTTGTAAATTCAATGTACTTTGACCTGGGTGTCAAACCTCTGAACGTTTATTTTGTGTCTTTCAGCTGTGTCATCTGCAGACCACCAGGACTTCTTGCAAAGGTCAGGAAGAGAAGATGTATTATTTGAAGCAACACTGGTAAGATATGAGAGGTGTGCCTCTGATACTGATAAAGGAGTGTGTGACAAAATAAAAGAAAAATATGTTTAAATGGAGAGACCTAATTTGGGAAATCATTCATGAAAAATCCTTGTTATGTAAAGATTT
Source organism: Phyllostomus hastatus (assembly GCF_019186645.2). Classification (NCBI taxonomy): domain Eukaryota; kingdom Metazoa; phylum Chordata; class Mammalia; order Chiroptera; family Phyllostomidae; genus Phyllostomus; species Phyllostomus hastatus. The sequence goes on from NW_025333639.1 coordinate 4,431, forward strand.
GAGAAATATTACAAAATTGGGAAAACTTCCCATTTAAATCAGTTACATTTGCAGATCAATGTGTTTCCAAATTAGAAGACTGAAAATAATGTTTTAAGTGTATGTATTCTTGTAAAGAGCAAGTGGCAAACACAGGATCTCCAGGCCAAATGTGGCCCTCCACCTTCTTTTAACCAGCCCAACACCTAGTTTATACCCCCTGGCAGTATCAATCTCCTTGCCCCTAGTTAAGGAATGTTTACATTTACCTGATCCTAAAACTACATGTGGCCCATTGAAGGCAACCTGGAGGCTGATGTGAGCCCTGGGGAAATTAGTTTGACACCCTTGTCTTAAAGTCAGTGGGCAAAATCTAGGAAAACTATAAATTTGTGGTGTGTGTAATCATTTGATTGTTTAAAACATAGAGTGAGAATAAATTTTCAGTCAATAATTTGTATAATGTGGCCATTTAAAATGCATGTATAAAGCTTAAATGGGATAAATTTCATAATGCCTTTACTAAGGAAATGTGCTTCTTTTAGAAATAATGTGTTTTTTTTCATTTAATTGTACAACATTTTAATGAACTTGGGAGCAATTTTTAATACAACCAACATGGTTTAATAGGGATCACAGGTTGCATATTTGGGAAAAAGTGCAAAGTTTAATGAAGTTACAGAGGTCACAAAAGGCCTTTCTGTGTTCAATGTTCACTAGAGTACACGGGACTCAGAGAGAAGGAGCCAATGCAATGTAAATCGGAAGAATACTATCCACGAGCCAAATCCTAAAGTACATCAGAAGACTCAGCTTCCAGATAGCCATCATGAAGGTGGTAAAGTATTTGACCAAATGTCAAATCAAAATACGCATCAGGATTTTCCTATTGTGAAACTGAAAACCAAGGAAGGTAAATATATCACATGTTTAAATGAATCTTCAAGTAGTACTGCAGAAACAAATATTGCTGTCGGGGAGAAAGGTTACAAATATTTACCATGCATGAAAGTCTTCAATCAAATACCTAACCTAAATACACTTAACAAAATAGGTGCCAGAGAAGAACACAAGTGTAAAAACTGTGGTAAAACAGGTCCTTGTTTTTCAGGTGTAAGTCTACATAAAAAAAATTATCCTGCACAAAAGGCTGATATGTGCAAAGAATGTGGCAATGCATTTAGGATTACCTCAACCCTTACTCATCATCACAGATTTCACACTGGACACGGACCTGGTAAATATGGAGAATGTGCTAAAGCTTTTAGCCAGTCTTCAGATTCCAATGAATATCAAAAAAATCATACAGCAAAGAAAATTTTCGAATGTAGAGAAGGAGACAGTGCCTTTCCAGAGTCCGGTAGTCTTGCACAAGATCACAGAATTCTTACTGGAGAAAAGCATTATGAGTGTAGAGAATGTGGAAAAGCCTTTAGGTGCTCCTCAAGCTTTACTTGTCATCAGAGAGTTCATACTGCAGGGAAACCTTATAAATGTATACAATATGACAAAACATTTACACAGTCTTCAAACCTTAATTGCCACCAAATAATTCATACTGGAGAGAAGCCTTATAAATGTACACATTGTGGGAAAGAATTTAAACACTCCTCAAGCCTTACTCGACATCAGAAAATGCATATTGGAGAGAAGCCTTATCAATGTAAACAATGTGACAAAACCTTTAGGCACCTGACAACACTTACTAATCATCAGAAAATTCATACTGGAGAGAAGCTTTATGAATGTACACAATGTGGCAAAGCCTTTAGCCAGACTGCACACCTGACTCAACATCAGAGAATTCATACTGGAGAGAAGCCCTATGAATGTACACAATGTGGCAAAGCCTTTAGACACCTGAATACACTTACCAATCATCAGAAAATTCATACTGGAGAGAAGCCCTATGAATGTACACAATGTGGGAAAGCCTTTAGGCACCTGAATACACTTACCAATCATCAGAAAATTCATACTGGAGAGAAGCCCTATAAATGTACACAATGTGGGAAAGCCTTTAGACACCAGGGAACACTTACTCAACATCAGAAAATTCATTCTGGAGAGAAGCCTTATGAATGTACACAATGTGGCAAAACCTTTAGCTGGAATGCATACCTGACTCAACATCATAAAATTCATACTGGAGAGAAGCCCTATGAATGTACACAATGTGGGAAAGCCTTTAGAAGCCAGGGAACACCTGACTCAACATCAGAAAATTCATACTGGAGAGAAGCCTTATGAATGTACACAATGTGGCAAAACCTTTAGCCAGACTGCACACCTGACTCAACATCAGAAAATTCATACAGGAGAGAAACATTATGAATGTACACAGTGTGGCAAAGCATTTACACGCTCCTCAATGCTTATTCTACATCAGAGAGGTCCTTCCCATGAAAAGGTTTATGTATGTAAAATATGTGGTAAAGCCTTTCACCAGTCCTGTAAGCTTTCTAGGCATCAGAAACTTCATATAGGAGAGAAGCCCTGAAAGTGTTGATTATGTAATAAAGCATTTTATAGTCCTCAAACCTTACTCAACATCAGACAATAGACACAGATGAAATGCCTTACTTATACACCTAATGTGACAAAAAACTTTAAACAGTCCTCAATGCTCATTCATCATAAAATATATTTATACTGTAGTGATGCCTTTTAAATGTACATAATGGCATAAAGCTTTTAGCCATGCCCAACACTTACTTATCATTAGAGAATTTATACTGGACACAAGGCTTATAAATGTGGACTCTGTGGCAACACTTGATGACATCAGGTCACTCATAGTGGAAATAAAGCATATAAAAGCAGTGTATATAACAAATCTTTTAGTGATCAGAGCTGCATTACCCAGATTGGGACATATCCATATGTAGACAAACTGTACAAATGTAGAAATTATGGCAAGATTTTAGCCTATAATGAAAACATACTCACCAAATTAAAACCTTTTTTTTTCAGCATTCACTTCTTATGTGGCATATGATATTTCACACTATAAAAAAAAACATTGAAAGGGAAATTGTAGAAAATCATATACATGGATCAATAACCTCATTATATATTGGAATGCATAGTGGGGTGGGATTCTACATTCATAAAGAATGAAAAACTTTTATGAAATTACACAGTTTCCATAATCCCAAAGAACTTATACCTGAAAGTGGCTTGAAAGTTATACAAATTCAGGAAAGTATGCAATTGAAAAAGACTTTCAAAATATCATATTTCAGTAGAGATTTAATGATAGCTTTCAGGTAATGCTCTAAACCAGAATACTTATAGAGAATCACAGAAAGTTTAAAAACATCAATCAGTGCTTTTCAGTGTACTTCAAAATATCAAGAGGATCCATGTCTAGTTAAGCTAAAATTACTCAGAATATAAACTACGGTATATCATCAGCATTTGAAATATTTTGACAAGGATATATTAAATTGATTCCAGTCTCCTAGCAGTTGATGCTACTGTTTTGATTCCTGGTGTGTGTGTGAAATCTATGGGGTGATTGTTGGCTCCTTAACAACCTGTGAACTTGTGTATATTAGGTGAGCATCACACAATTATATTGTGTAGAAGATTGAAGACAGTATAATGCACAATGTATCAAAACATCTAAATTAAGTTGCTGTTTTAAGGTTACACAGGATTTTGTTGTATGTTACAATGTAAGTCCTGCTATTTTGTGTTATGGTAAGACACAGAGATGTTAAAAGTTTTCAATACTTTTCTAAACCTCCTTTTAAGAAAATGTCAATTTATTAAAATCCTGATGTATCTTCATGGTAGTCATAGTTGAATATTAGTTGATATGGTTGGAATAAAAAGTCATCCATGATATGTGAGGGAATATGGACAGTTCATCCCTCAGTGCAGAACATTGTTGTATGTCCACATTTTCTCAACAGTTAGCCTCTAGGTATAAAACCAAAGAAAACTGCTGTATGAGATGATAATTTGCAGGAACAATAACACTCCCTAATGTTTCCAGTGTGTGTGTTGAGAAATGGTAACACAATTGTACTGTGATTTTTCTTATTTAGATGATGTGTGAACTTATATTATTATTAATAAAGGTGAATATACTGGAACATTTTAATGTCTCTAACATTACGCAGGTTTGCAGATAACAATGTGTTGTTAGGTAATGTAGTGCAGTTACGGCATTACCAGTTTGTTTTCTTTGTGGCCTTTGACGTTTAATAATGTGGAATATTTCCCCATATTGATATATTCTATTGTACCTAGTGGAACATTCTCATAATAAGTGTAGATGAAAAGTGCCTTTGGAAGAGTTCAGTATTATAATGCTGAAGAGTTATACATTATAATATTGCTCTGGTGGCATTTATTTTCTGTAACTAGGATCCTTGAACTGCCACAACCTTCTCCTGCAATTTCACATACTAGACAGAATCTGACAGAGTCACGGTTGAATGTACCTTCTTGACCTGAGTTACTGGCTGCTGCTCTGAGGAACAGTCTTTCCTCCACCTCAGGCCTTTCACCAGGCATAACCATTAGATAAGATCTCTGCACACTTGATCAATATCTTGATTTTTTTTCATTCATTTTGAATAATCTAACCTTAGCTTGAGGACCCCAAAGTCCTCTGCTCATGAAACCTAATGAAATCACATGTCCTGGGGTCCCCTACATTCTCCCAGCATCTGGACTCATCCTCACACGTAGCTGCTGCAGGCCTGCTGTGTACACCTCCCACAGTCTTTGGGGAATACAATTGTATATTTTAATTTTTTTGTTGGTCTTTTATATGACTGCTGCTAACTATCCAGAACCCGGGTGCACTGCTTAACAAATGCTAATTTTACTTTTTTAAATATTTTATTTATGTATTTATAGAGAGAAGAAAAGGAAGGGAGTAAGAGAGGGAGAGAAACATCAATGTGTGGTTGCCGCACACATGTTGCCTTTAGGGACCTGGCCCACAGCCCAGGCATGTGCCCTGACTGTGAGTTGATCTGGCCACCCTTTGGTTTAGAGCCCACATTCCCCATACTGAGCTACACCAGCAGGTCAAAAGGTAGAGCTGCTATGTTGCTTGGCCTTTGTAGGGTGGACTTATGCAGTGAGTGTTCTATAGAATCCACTGGCACATGCTCCCTGTTCACCGGAGCTGGGGCTCCTGTTGTGTCCTCCTTTCCATTGTGGGCAGTGCACATACTGATTTTGTAATTTCACCTTGAGTTCCTTTGTCCTTTAATGGGATGGATTTATACCTCTACCAGTGTACTGTGAGGACTAGCCCCAACCACACACCTCTACTCCCAGAGCTGTGCCACTTCACCTGTTCAGGGGTCCATCACTCAAAGCTGGTCTTACTTCAGTGCGACTTTGCTTACCAGTGAGGCTGCTTCTTCAGTGTATTACTTGTGAAGGTTTTGGTGGTGCTCTGACATGAAATAAAGCTGTCTGCCAGATGCACTTTCTTTGGGATATCCACTTGTGCTGCCACTTCTGCCTTGCTAGGTGACATGCTATGAGATACAAAAAGATCACTCTTCAGGTGGCTGTTACTTTAGATTGTCTTAGAGGTACCCAGGAGAAGTTGACCTGTGAAAAAATGTCCTCCTTTTAATGGCCTGAGAACAATGGCTACATGCAGGTGTTACAGACTATGCGAAGTCAGATGGCCTGTTTGATAGATATTAGAAAAGTCTGAAGCAGAATCAGCACAGGAAGATATATGGAAAAGCTGTGGGAACCAGCTTGGGGCTGTCTGCAGTTTTGGTGGGGTAAGGTATCAGGGAACCCACAGAGCAGAGCTAACAGCTGTAGTGAGGTGGTAGGAGACTCAGGTATGGTGCCAGTCCTACTGAGTCTTGTGGTGGTGGTGGGTGTTCTTGTGGAAAAGGGACAATTACCTCTGACAGCATATCTGTCTGAGAGAAAGTTGCCCCTCCAGCTCTCACCATGATGCCAAACCATTCATTTACTCTCTGCATGTCCAACTCCTGCCATGATGTTGAAACTCAGAGTGACCGAGTCCTTGTAATTCCATTCTCATGCCCTTTAAGGGGAACATGGGGGACCCCAGGTACCTGCCATGTCCCTCCAGCAAACACTCACTGGCTTCTACAGCTAGAGTTTATGGGGACTTGTCTTCCCACCAGTGGTAAGGGGGGGCAGGGGTTTGAGGTGTCATGTTGGGAACCATCACTCTTTAGGTGGAATTTCTACAGCCAAGTTATCTCTCCTAGTTTTGAACCACTACACAAAATTGGGAATGTGGGATGTACAATTTTCCTATTTTTGCCCCTTCTACCCATTTCTATGTGCCTTTCCCTGTGCTTTATTTTTTATTCATTTATTTATTTATTTTTTGTGGAATTTCTGTACATCCAGATCAGGTGGTTTCTGAACAATGGTTGTTCTGCAGTTTAGTTGTAATTCAGATGAGCTCATGGAACATTTGAGTATAGGGTTAACTTTTCTATAATCTTGATCACAATCCCTAGGCTTTCTGATTTTAGATTACATGTATATGATGTCTGAAACACATTATTCATTCTTCCTACTTCTGCTTTATTTCACTTAGCAAAATGTTCTCATTGTTCATGTATGTTGGTACAAAAGACAACTTTTTTTTTCATCTGGATTTGCTGAATAAAAATATTCCATTTAATTCATTTTATATGATATATTATTTTCTATTAATCTCTTAGACATTTTGGTTCTTTTGTGTATTGGCTTTTGTAAAGAATGCTTGAATGAATATTGATATGCAGGTTTCTGTTTTAGGTAGCGATTCTATTTTTTGATATATTTCCTGAATGGGATGTTTTCGTGAAATGGTTTTCCTTTCTCAGGTAATATGTGGGAATTTTACACTTATTCCCTAGTTGATTCACCAATTTATATTCCCACCAATGGTTTGATAGGATTCCATTTTCCATCATCTCACCTTGTCTCTGCTGTTTCTGAGGAAACTAGTTGTAAGAATTCAAAGATAGTATCTTAATGTGGTTCTGATTCATATTTTCTGCAAGAGAGGAGCTGGGGATAGTGACCATGTTAGGAAAAGCATTTTGTTTTGAAAATATTTTCTTAACTTCTTCATGTTGTCAATGGTATATTGTGTTTTAAAGTTTTAAACTCCCCTTTCTTCAGATCATTTTTTAGGTTCTCTTGTTTTGGATTTTTTATCAGTGTAATATATGGCCTGTTGTTTAGCATTTATTCCTGTTCAGATTCAAAATTCATGTTCAGATATTCATATTCATGCATCAACAATATGGGTATCATTTTCATTCTCAATGTTAAGATTAGCAGTATAGTTACTGTAAATTGGTGTGTATTTGGGAGTTATGGTGGAAAAACTCCCATTTCTGGAAAACAAAGGTAATTGAAAATCATGAGTGCATTTATTATAGGGTTTTTGTAACTAGCTACTCTAATATTAAATTGAACTGCATATGATCAATATTTCATTACTAAAGAATTCTATTTCCTTAGAATTTCGGGAAATTGGAAGTCCATCATTTGGAAATGTCTCAACTATGTTCAGCATACCTTTACTTGTGTTGGAATTTTAGTTTTCAACATAAAACTATTTATTTGGAATCTTAAATGATAAAAAACCTAGGGATCTTTACAGCTGGTCAATAATCTGTTTTCCACATGTTATCAAGACATGAAACCCAATAGAAGCAAGTAATACAAGAGAAATTTACCAAAATTGTGGAAATTTTGTGAAAATGTGAAAAAATATACAGAAACTATCAGTCACACTATGTCAAAAGTCAGCTAATGTTATATATCACAGGAATGAGAATGTATTGTAATTGTTCCTTATCATTAGTGTTTATACAAGTAATCTGATATTTTAGGAAAACTGTATTATTATTTTTGAATTTTAACCAAAACTTCAATATCTAGTGCTCTCTGGGAAGCAAACAGTATGAATAAAGCTCTCACTTCATTGGGTAGGGTCCATTCATATCCATTGCTACTGGAAAACATGGACACTCAATATAAAATTCCTAATGGTGTACATAAGCATCAGAGAAGGCAGGGGATTGTATAAAAGTCTATGTTTATACTTAGTAGATTCAAGGTGCCCACCTCTAGAAAGACCACTTAAGGCTTAGAGAAAGTGTGCTGTACTAACAGACCGTGAGAGGCAGAACTGGGCTTTTCCTGGGAACAGAGCGACAAGTTCCTACTGAGAGATTGTGTGCTAGATATGACACAGAGAAAATAATGCTTTTAATAAGCAAATGAAAATAGCTTGTATTTTAAAGATCGTTCACAAACATGCCTTATTCTTAAAAATTATTGATATAGAAGTTGCCAGGCAGAATGCTGAAATAATTAACTGGAATAGTATTTGTAACTGTATGATTCACACTGCATTTGTGTCCTAATTTTTCCGCTTCTTATTGGAAATATATCTTACGTTTCCTGATTTAATGATACAATTTAACCATCACTTATAACCCTGCATAGATAATATTTATTTTGCCAAGACAGTTTTTATTTCATATTTATTCATTTTTATTGATTGATTGATTTTTATAGATAGAGGAAGGGACAGGAATAGAAATGGAAACATTGTTTGCTATTCCACTTATTTTGTTTACGAAATATTTTATTGTTGTTCTATTACACTTGTCCATTATTTCCCTCATTGCTTTACTCCACCCACACCCTGCACAACTCCCAAACTCAATTTTCACCCTATTTGCCTATCCATGGATCTCTCATACATGTTCCCTTCAATAATTACTTCCCCTTCTTTACCCCCATATCTTCCTGCCCCTCTCCTGTTGTTGCTCTCAGTCATTGCCTTGTTCCCATGTATCTGATTCCATTTTATTTGTTTGTTTGTTTTGTCCATTAGGTTCCTCTTATAGGTGAGATCATATGATATTTGTGTTTCAGTGCCTGGCTTATTTGACTTAGCAAAAGAGAAATAATAAGATATTTGTTATGATCTTGGAGCACTCAGGAAAATTATTGTGGGGAGTAGTATACAATGGAAACCTATATTTGTTTGATAAACTAGAAATTCCATACATTTGAACCCAAATCTTTTTAGTATTAATTTACACTTGCCATCACTCTGGTGGTAGAAATGGAAAAACATTCACTGTTTGGTTTGTATATTGAAACTGATGAGCCCCTACACTAAAGTATTAAAAGACTCCCTGTAACATAAAAAAAAAGTTTTTAGGGGAGAACAGGGTGGGCATGCAGAAATGGTTAATCACATGGCTTCAGAGAATAAAGAATGCTGAGAATTTTGAGGTGTTAGGGTGTGTCCTGAGTGGTCCTGGTGTGCAGTGCCCTATACAGGTACGAACCTTCAGCCTGTATCAAACAAGGAATCCCTCAAGCTGCATTTCCAGTTTTTTCCAGACTGACAGAAGGAAGAGAAGATGGAGCAAGACTTCAAATATATGAATGGTAAAGCATTTACAATTGGATTCAGACTTTTACATAAGAACCTGAATATTTACTCTTGAAACAGTTTATTTCTTGGTTGGGAAAGATCCTGATATTCTTTCATTCTTCACATACTTCATTACAAACTCTTTTTTTTCTGAGGGATTCCCACATAGGTTCCATTGTAGGACATAGTTTTCAAAATGCTAGTAAACGACTATTTGTATACATTTCATAGGATAATTTTATACAAGTTTAATGAAAAATAATTCTTTGCCATGTTCATTAGGTAAGAATCATTAAGGAGCAATTTTACTCAATGAGAAAATTTCTGAAGGATATAAGAATGTTGATTTCAAACTTGGATAAGCCCTGGCTGGTGTAGGTCAGTGAACTGATTGCTGGTGTGGGAATCAAAAGGTTGTCAGTTTGAATCCCAATCAAGGCCATGTGATGATTGAGGGCCAGGTCCCCGGTACGAGATGCACAAGATTCATAGACACATTGATGTTTCTATCCCTATATTTCTCCATCACTTGCCATCTAATAATAAATAAATAAAATATTTTCAAAAAATTATATTAAAGCAAATTTGGATAGAAAGTAATATGTGGCATTGTTCATGTAGAACTGTATTATTATTTTTATTTAATGAATTTTTCTTAGCTTTTCTTCCTTTGAAATGAATATATACATACAAGACAGACACAAAATAAGTGCTCTATAAATGTGAACAAAAGAGTTGCTTTAGGTCTTTGGTTCACTGAAAGAACCAGAATGTCACAGGTTGTTAACAGAAGTCTATTTGTGTGTGAGTTGATTCTGGTCAGGTACTTTAGAAGCAAATGAAAGTGTGTGGAGATAAAGCAGCACACAGTAAGGTGAAAGTAAACAGAGTCAATAAGAAAACAGATCCCAAGATTGTGGGTGGGTTTTTAAACAAGGAGACAACCTCCATTGTCCAATATCTGCACTGTGGGGCCATTTCTACCTGACTGGTCTTATTCAGAGCCAGAACATTTAGCAGAGAAAGTGAGATCTGTACTGGAGTTACCATGTCAAATGACATCTGATGTCCACCATCTGTAATTTGTTCCCATCACAAAATAATGAACATGATTCTTTTATTGGTGATTTTAATTTCCTACTGCATTTAACACCATATTTGAATAGACATTATTTCAAAAATGAAGGAGTGATTTACAGGCTGGACTTCAAGAATGGAATTGTGAGTCATCCCTGAGTCCTAAACTGAATATTACAAAATAATTTCAGTGTGCACTTGAAGTTAAAACTGAAAACCCTGGTGCCCTTCAAATGAAGGGTATGGCCCTCAGGCCCTTTGAAGTAAGAGCCCAGCTAACTTAAATGGCTCTGGTGAAATTCCTTAATATCATACAATATACTAGGGCTGGGAAACTACACTTGTTCTTCTAGGGAGGACTGAGAAGCACAAGGACCCTGGGACATTTCAGATCTATATATACTGTTGTGTTATTTACACTTTCAGAAAGTTGTGTCATAAAACTCACTGGAACCTGATTAACTTAAAATAATCATTGAAACTATATAATGTATAAGAAGAAATAAGCTGGGGAAAGCTGCATTTTTCAGGAGGAAAGCATACTTTCTAGTAGAGGTGAGCAGGTATGATAAGGGAAAAGGATACAGAAGGGCTAGATATTTATTCTCAGGACAACTGGACTCAAGAAAACAATCATCCATTCCTTTGGCCCCCAGAAATAGGTCCCTGAACTACATTCCGCCCAGGAAAGCTGCACATTTGTTGTGGACCAGAGTCTTATGGGTACCAACTTTTTCTACTGAATGGTACAAGCATTGAGGTGTTCTTGTTGTGTTGCCCCAAAATGTCTTATGTGAGGAGGACCCTATAAAGGAGCTTGAATCAGAGGAGTCTCTTTGGAGGTTTATATACATTTGAATATAAATGAATTTGTTGCTGTACATCAGAGGACTGTAATGATTCATAAGAAGGACTTTTACAAAAACTTTTTGTATCTCTGGGATTCATGGAATATTCATCAATAATTGCTTGGGGGCTAAAAACATTTGTCTTGCTATAGGACTGTGAGCACATTTAAAAGATGTGTGGTGTTCTGTTGGGGAGGCAGAGTGTTCTTATGAAGAAACAACACAGTTTTCCTCCTCCTCTGGAGATAAGATTTTCTACTGTGTTTTCCATACTCTATGACCCCTTTAGTCAGACTAATATGACCACACTCACCATCTCACTATAATCTGAAATTCCTGGTCACTAAATTCTAGGATTTTCCTCCACAACCAGCAGTTCTCTGGGACAGCAGTGGGCCATTATTGGGCACGGTAAAATATTGAATTCAGATCATACTGTACTAAACTACAGTAAATACAAATGTAAGAGAAAGGTGACAAATATGTCTCAAAGAATCATCTATAATTTATAGGAGTATCATAATCTTAGTTTTTGACGGAAATCTCACAAATTGTCTAATCATGTTGAAGCTGTACAAAATGGCTCTAAGTCAAAGAGAGTGGTCAAGTGAAGATCACAGCTGGAGAAATAATGTAGAAAAGAGTCCTGGTCCCGACCCAGCGGCCTCTTCATGGCTCCTCCACGCATGCCCCCGCTACTACTAGGCCTGTATTCAGTTGCCCCCCATCGTCGGAATTGCTCCGCTCAGACTGCCACAACTGTGTCCTTCGTTAAAGCACTCATGCAACTTTTGTGAGACTCAGGAGGTAGTTACAGATCCCAGAACATCATGCAAATCTTCATCTGTCTGGTGTTTGTAGTTGGGTACTTATCCTCTGAGTTCACATCCCTGCACATGTGAAGCCCAAGGGTGGCTACTTTAGTTGAAATAATCACTGCCGAACCTCTGGCAATGGTGAGTGCAGAATAAAAATGAGACTCCTCCAAACCCTGACCAAGTTCCCTGCCCACTGGAGGGACTATTTTCATGCAATCACTGAGTCCCTCCTTGACGAGGTTTCTCCACTGTCCTTTTGTGAATTTTCTGCTTAAAGACATTGTCTGGGAAACCAGCCTACCACTCACCATTTAAAGTCACAAGTCAGGTAGACCAAACTATGTGTGTGCCTCACAGTCCCTGCCCCAAGGAGTCCAAATTGTTCCGCAGGGTGCAGATGTGCTGAAGCCCCCTTTGATACCCTCCAATTTTAATAACATGCACTTCAGGTAGAGTGATTTGTTTGGAGGAGTTCTGAAAGCAAGTGCAGTGGCAGCAAGACACAGTATGGATGCCAGTTGGGGCTTTGATCGCAAAGGGTTCTGCCTGCTTTATACTCCTAAATCTTACCCATTTACATTGGAATTACATCACCTGAGGGATCTAACAAGTGGCATCAGCTGTGCTCCCTCACAGAGTTCCTAAACTTCTCTGGGTAGTTCATCCTTGTTGAGTGTGGGTGGTCCAGGTGATGCTCAGGTGAACCCATTGATTAGCAAGAGTACTCCGGAATGCGTCTGTGAGAGGAGAGAGCAGGCTTTGTTCAAGGGAGATATCAAAATGCTCTGTTGGGTGTGGGGTTCAGCAGAGTAGCCCACATTTTTCTTGCTATAGCAGTTTGTGGACCTCTGTGGGAGCAGAAAGCACATGAAGACACGAAAACAAACTCAGTGTGGTCTCCTTGTAGCAGTTTATTGTCTCGCTTCTTTGAGACAAAGGAAAGGAGAGGGTGAGCCTTTCAGCCTCTCCAGGTCCTTCTGCCAGTGATTATGTCTGGTTTAGACAAAAGGGCTGTGCCTTTGAAGACACACTCTAAAAATGCTACTTGACCCCTCAGCATATGTTGGCCTGAGGAAAGAACCAAGAGGAGGAGGAAGATCAGGACCAGGAGCATATAGCAGCTTCTCAGGTAAAAGTCCTGAGTCAGAGACTGTGCTTGCTTTTCCTCCTAATACAATTGGATTAAGAATCAGCAACTTTCCCCCCCTTTTTTCTTTGATGTTCTTTGATAGTCATTTTTTTTTTTACTTCATTCATTTTCTATTTATGTGTGTCAAGGGTAGTGGTTTCTGCTCAGCCCTTTTCTTCTTTGTCTCAGGTTCTTCTGTGCATTCTCTTTATCTAAGCTGCCTCAGGTCAAGAATTCCTGGTTTTCATTAATAACCATCAAACACGGAACACATCTCCTCTTTGACAGATCAACCTGGGAAGGCAGTGGTGTGAGATATATTTTGGGATGGACTCAAAGGCTTGGGTATTGGTAGAGCAAGGGTATATATGTTTCAGTTCATGTGTTAGCAGCATCACTATTGTATATCAGTGGTAAGAAAATGCAGATTTTCCCATGAGAATCACTCTGAATGTTCCGTAAAACAACAATCAGTAGAATACACTTTGTCACTCAATTGCTAAGAAAGCATTGCTATTTAAATACACAATTAGTATACTGAAATGAGAAGTACGTATGGATTGACATTGGAAGAAATGAATGCTACTTATTATTATGCTCACATAATAACTCTCTTATTTATGTATTTCAACAGTAGTGTCAACAAAAAAAATAAAGACATGTTCTCTGCATGGCTCAGGCACCGCATATCCATTGTTCAAATCCAAGTGATACTCACCTGGCTGAGGTTCTCTCTTCGGTGCAGAGTTAATAGTTTTTCCTTTATCATTAACAAGAGTCTAGAGGGGATTTATTGAGGGATGTGAAAAAACTGTCACATTTCATTTCAAAACTTTTGTAGTCCTTTTACCTTCAGTTTGCTTTGGAAAATTTTGGCCAACATTTATTTCATAGAGATCATTGACTTTTGACATGGAGAATTGAATCAGTGAGGCCTTGTTCCTGTAAATTTTTGTTATATGGCACACTCATATCACAGACATACTCTACATTATCATTCTTTAATATTTTCATGCAATTTTACATGAGGTATGTTATAAAAATATGTTTATTCAGATAAATTGTTAAGATCTAAATCTGCACTAATGATACAAAAATATTTTTAAAGAAATAATGCACTAAGAAGCCATAGCTCTAACTCCTTTTCTACGGTTATATGTGTATTTGTCTTTATTGTGTTTATAAACACACATAGTATCTTTAAGTGACAGACTCACAATACTTACAGAATCACAAAATAACCTTGATTTATGTTGATATAGAAATTGTAAGTTCTATTTCTTTTCTTTTCTACCTAGTTTTCATATGTCCAAGTATGTGTGACTGTGTCCATAATTTTTTTTACAGTTGAGTTACTTTGTATATTTACTGTTTTAAGATGTTTTCATTATTTTGAGTTACAATCAGAGCTGTGAACATCCATGGGGTCTCTTTGTGTATTTGGATATATTTTTTTTTGAAAATCATAGCTCAAGTTTTGAGTAAAACTAAAGGCCTATCTTTTACTGTATTTTTCAGGAAATATTTTCATATCAGGAATAATCTTGTTCTCAATGTAAGTATAGTAAATTTTCAAATAAAATTCTGGCTTCTATGTCCCTCACATCTTGAGAAATGTAAATGTTATACAATTCATTCAACTGCAAATCATGTGTGACTTATTTTCCATGTCTTCCTTTTTGCACCACTGAGAAGTATGGAACATGGACCAGAAACCAGCTTCATTAGTAAAGAGTGAGCTTGTCACTGCTGGCCAAATGAAGGCATACATAGTCATCCTCTGCTTTCTTGAAAAAACAAAAGAGGGAGAACAACTAATTTGAAAACAACAAAACAACAGAAGTGACAGAGATAGGACTGTGTGGAAGTTGGACAACCAAGGAGTTGAAGAAGAAACATTCATCCATACTGACAGGGGACACCTAGATACTCAGTCAGGGTGTAGATGATGCGCAGCAATGTGGTGGCTAGAATACCAGGTGTATGAGGCAGAGATTGGTGGACTGAGGAGGTGATGTGGCATTTGGTGGACCAGGTTGTATTGCGTTCATGTTCACATAAAACCAGGAGAACAATGAGAAAAGAAGACAGACAGTGCAATCTAGGGTTCCAGCATGGAAAACTAAATCCAGAAAACCTCTGGCTATAAAAATCTGTGGAAGTTGCAGGAGCAGGAGAAACTCAGAGTCTCACAGAAGAGCCTGTTGCAGGTCCCCATGCAATCCGAGGAGGTACATAAGCTCATTCAGCATAGAATCATCACCAGAAAGGGCAATTTGCTTGAAGGTATTGGGGAAATTGACTGGAAGCAGGGTGAGAGATGAGCAAGCAGAATTGTCTCCTGTCTGACCCCTGCCCCACAAACAGCACAACAACACAGCAACGTGGGTTATCCTGCCCTGGAAAATAACTAAGGATCCATCCCTTGGAACTGTAACAGGTGAAACAAGACAAAGAAATATGGCCCAAAAAGAAAGAACAGATCAACATTCCAGCAAATGTTCCTTGGCTGTTGTAGCTCAGTGGATGAAGTGCCAGCCTGTGAACCAAAGAGCTGCCACTTCAATTCCCAGGCAGAGCACATACCTCCTTTGCTGACCAGGTTTCCAGTATGGGGTATGCTACAGAAAACCACACATTGACGTTTCTATTCATCTCGTTGTACCTCCCTACCCACTCTATAAAACCAAATCAAAATTTTAACAAATATGAACTAAGTACTATAGAAACAGCCAACAAAACAGATGCAGATTCCACAACACTGGTAATCAGGGGAGTCACAGAAATGTTTGAGTAGAGCTACAAAATAAAGGATGAAGTACAGGCTCTACAAGGTGAAATACAGAAACATATACAGGGGTCCAACAGTGAAAGGAAAAAAGAAAACAGGGACTCAAACAGTAATTTGGACAAGAAGGAAGAAATAAACATTCAACCAGAGTAGAATGAAGAAACTAGAATTGAAAAACGAAATGTGGAGGTGCTGAGTTAGCTCTGGGACAATTTTAAACCTTTCAACATCCTAATTTTATGGGTGCCAGAAGAAGAGAAAGAGCACAAAATGGAAACCTGCTTTGAAAAACAATGAAGGAAAACTTATCAAGTCTGGTGAAGGAAAAGTCATGTAAACAAAGAAAGCTCTCAGAGTCTCAAAGAGGTTGTACTCAAGAAGGAACACACCAAGATATATCACAATTCCATTACCCAACATAAAAGAAAAGGAGAGCATCTTAAAAGCAACAACACAAAAAGAGTTACCTACAAAGGGGTACCCAGAACACTAGGAGCTGATTTCTCAAAAGAAACCTTGCAGGCAAGAAGGGACTGAAAACAATTATTCAAAGTCATGTAAGACAGGGACCTACATCTAAGATAAACCTAATCAGCAAAACTATCACTTAGAATAGAAGGTCAAATGAAGTGCTTCCCAGATAAGGTCAAGTTAAAGGAGTTCATCATCTCCAAGCCCTTATATGAAATGTTCAAGGGACTTAATCTAAAGAAAAGAAGATGATCAAAAATATGAACAGTCAAGTGACAACAAACTAACAACATTAACAACTAACAACATTAACGTATAAAAAGAAAACCTAGAGAAAAATAAACTAAGCAAAAAAACTAGAATAGCCTCAAAATCAGTGAAATGTTGATCTTATGGAGGATTATCAGCTGGGTTGGGGCTTAGGGAAGAATGGGGGAGACGATACAGGGAAGAAGAAGTATAAATGCTGGCACAAAAATAGACAGGGAATTTAAAATAGTATAGGAAATGAGCAGTCATAGACTTATTTCGATGATTCATGGGCATGAACTCAGTGGTGGAAGCATGGAGGGAAGGAGGCTGCAGGAAGTGGGGGGAGGCAAAATAAAAAAGGGACAATCATAAGAGCATAATCAATAAAACATACTTAAAGAAGTTGGCTTGTGAAAAATGTGGAAAACAGGACCCAGCCACAACTTCTGAATCAGAATCTGCATTTTAACAAAACTACATCTTTTGTTGCCTGAGTGAAACCTAAAGGAGTTACTTACACTTACAACTCACCTTGCCTTTTGTAGCTGAGCAGTATACGCAGCTGTTTCTGAATGATACAAATGTGACACTCAACAATCCATATGCCTGTATGTGTTCCTTCACTTTAAAGTTTATTTTCCTGAAAAGTAATGTTTTTGCACTGGATTTGTAGACATATATTATCCTCACTTGTTGATGTTACAAAATATATTAGACAGTGTCAGAGAGTCAAAGTGGCCTTACTGAATAATGTAGTCAGGTCAAAACCACTTCTAACTCTATTCCAGTTAGATGGCAGTGAGAAATTTGCTGTGTCACCTTCATAAATGTCTCATATTTTTTTCTTGAGCTATCTTGGCCTTCAAGGACGTGTCAGTAGATTTCTCTCAGGATGAGTGGGAATATCTGGACCCAGGTCAATGGAAATTGTACTGGGATATGATATTGGAGAAATAGAGCAACCTGGTCTCCTCAGGTGAGGCTGACTGCCTTCACAGTTCCCTCTCTACCCCCGGGATTTTGTTTTCTTTACTTAATATATTTTGGGGACTCTACTTTGTTTGGTAGACTATCAGGTTCATGCTTGCAGTGAAGAACTTGGAGGTTATCTCATGTAGAAAACAAAGGCTTTGATGAGAACTATAATGCTTAGGAACTCATTGCCTGCAAAATTTACATGTAGTTCAAATAATTAAGGTGCTGATAGCAAACAGGATTTTGGGAAAATTACCTTCTAGAATATTTTAATTTACCTTCAGTGTCCTTACCTGAGAACAGGTAAGGATTGGATATGGGGAATCTTTAAAAAATAATAGTTTTTTTGTACACAGGTCTTATTGTTTCTAAGCCAGCCCTGGTCACATTTTTGGAGCAAATGAAGGAGCACTGGGATGTTTGCAGAAAAAAAGTCAATATGTGCTCCTCCAGATAGGTGGAAGAGGAGATGCAGATGCCCCATGTAAGAAACCCAAAGGTCACAGAGTAAACCAGACCTTCAAGTGTGGTTTGGGAACTGTGCTTCAATGGAAAGGATTTTGAAAAGCCCAAGTTTAATTCTTGTGCTGTCATAGAGGGGCAGCTCTTCTCCAACAGTGTCCCATGATCCTAAATGCTTTCAACATTGTGTTTTTACTCCAGTGACCTTGGCTATTTTATTAGCAGTTTCGGCCAAATCCCTCCCTCTCTAAAAATATATAAATACATTCCATTAAACAAGTGTGCAGTGTATGCAATTGTTATCTTTTGATTCTAGGGTCACCAAGTTCTGGCTCCTCTTGCATTGTGTTGGGGACCTGGAAATTCTGTGCATGTTGCTGAGAAATTATACATTAAGCCTTTTTCTCTCTCCCTCTTTTTAAGTTTTATTTCTCTGCCAAGAATGGAGTTTGTGAAGGAAGTGGTTGAGACCCTGAAATTTGATGCAGAAATCCCAGGAACTCTGGGTACAAGTGTCATGTTTTCTGACATAAGTTTTCACCCTCTGGGATCTGTAAAGAAGACCCTACAAAGCTTAGACTCAGTGATGTTCTTGTAGCACAAATTTCCTCCCCAACCAGAGACAATCTATTTTTCTGTTTGACTTCAAAATGTCCTTGTGCTTGTGCAACTGTACCATAGTTTCTTGATCCATTGATTTACTGATAGGAACTTAGGTTTCTTCCAGCATTGGACTATTGTAAATTGTGCTGCTATAAACATCGGGGTGCATAGGTTCTTTCAAATTTGTGCATCAGGGTTCTTAGGGTAGGAGGCCCCTAACCTTCGGAACAACATTATGGTAATGAAATAAGCCAGGCAATGAAAGACAAGTACCATATGATCTCACTTATAAGGGGAAGCTAATCAAAACAAAGAAGCAAGCAAAATATGACCAGAAATATCGAAATGGATAACAAACTGACAGCAGAGGGGAAGTGGGAGGGGATAAGGGGGAAAAGAGGGCAAAGGTTTTCAGGAACATGTATAAAGGACACAGGGAAAAAAAAAAAAACAAAGGTCAGTGAGATCAATGGGGTCACCTGCGGATGGATTTGTCCAGTGGAGTGATGTGGGAAAATGAAGACAACTGTACTTGAACAACAATAAAACAATCTGGAAAGAAAATGTTCTTTTGCTTTGCCCCTTGGCCACCGAGTGAGGGGTATAGAACATTTAGGGGATATTTGCAGCTTGTTTGAGAGATTTAGGAGAGTCTGCACCATGAGGCAAGAGGTGTCATTTTTATGGAAAACCACTGAGTGAATTCTCACGTGGAGTGGGGTGAGGCCTCAGGGAATCACCGGGACGGGGCTATAGCATTAGCCAGGTAGGTATAGCTATACATATAACTATATACCACTCAGATATAGTTCCTTCTAGCTCCATTTTGGTGAGAGCTCAGCAGGGAAGAATGGCCTTACAAGACTTCTGTGTGGGAGAATGCTGACCTTCCACCCTTATCCCTGGAGCCAGACAGTTGTGTCCCTCCCTGAATCTTCCTAGCACCTTTCAATCTTCTGTTCCAAGGCTTTCACAGAAGATTCTGAATGTTTACTCTTGAAACTGTTGATTTCTTGGTTAGGAAAGACCCTGATTTTAATCTTTCAGGTATTTTATGACAATCTCTGTTTTGTGGGGTGTGCCCATATGGGGTCTGTTTTAGGCCATAGTTGTTGAAAAAGCTTGTAAACTACTGTTTGTATACATTGCATAAGATAATTTTACACCAGTTTAAGGAAAATTAATGATCTGTCATGTTTATTAGATAAGAGTCATTAAAGGACAATTTTATACAATGAAACAATTTTCAAAAAATGTAAAAATATTGATTTCAAACTTAGATAGGCCCCAGATAGTGTAATTCAGTAGACTGAGTGCTGGCCATTGAACCAAAGGGTGGCCACTTTGATTCTGAGTGAGGGCACGTGTGGGGGTTTCATCAATAGAAACATTGATGTTTCTATATCTATCTTTCTCTCTCATTGTCCCTATAATACTAAATAAACAAAATATTTTTTAAAAAACAATATTAAATAAATTTTGATAGGATGTAATATGTTTCATGGTTCATGTAGAACTCTATTGAAAGTTTTTATTTAATCCATTTTTCATAGCATTTTCTCTTTTGAAATTAAAATGCACATTCAACAAAGAGGTAAATTAAATGCTCTATAAGTGTGAAGAAAAAGGGTTGCTTTAGTTCTTCATTGAATGGACCAGAATGACAGAGGTGGTGAACAGAAGTCTGTGGGCATGTGAGTTGACTTCACTCAGGTGCTTGAGAATCAAGTGTGTGGAGAACAAGCATCACACAGAAAAGTAAAAGTAAATAGAGTGATGAAGAAAATGGATCCCAAGATTGTGGGTGTGTTTCTAAACAGGGAGAATATCTCCATTGCCTAAAGTCTGCAGGCTATTGGGCCATTTCACCCTGACAGGTGTTCATATTCAGAGCCAGCTCATTTAGCAGGGAAAGTGAAGTTTGCACTGCTGTTACCATGGCAACTGACACTCGATGTCCTCCACCCATAACTTGTTCTCATAACAAAAAATGTTATTTTATAGTTAATTTTATTTTTTCCACTGATTTAAAACCATATTTCAATAGTCCTGATTTCAAAAATGAAAGAACTGAGTTGCAGGCAGGACTTCAAGAGTGTAACTGTGCCTTATCCCAGAGTCCTAAACTGAACATTAGGAATTAATTTGAGGGTCCACTTGAACTTAAAACTGAAAACACTGGCACACTCTAAATGAAGGACATGGCCCTGATTTCCTTTGAAATAAGAGTCCAATTTACCTAGATGGCTCTGGTGAAATTTCTTATTATAAACACAATGTATTAGTGATCAGAAACTATACTTGTTCTTCCAGGGAGGACTGAGAAGTGCAAGGGCCCTGGAATAAACCTCAAAAGACAGACATATATTGCTAAAAATGGTGGGTGTAGGTAATAATAAAGGGAGTGCTCTTCTTCCACACAAAGTGCTATTTTGAAACATATGTACTGTGTGTTGTTTACAGCTCCACAAAGTTGTATCATAAAACTCACTGTAACCTCATAAACTTACAATGACCATTGAAACTATAAATATTTATTAGAAGAAAGAAGCTGAGGGAAAGCTGCTTTTTCTGGCAGGAAGGCATACTTTCTAGTAGAGGTGAGCAGGTACAATAAGGGGCAAGGAAACAGAAGAGCTAGATATTTATTCTCAGGACAACTGGAGTCAAGAAAAGGATCATTCCTCCTTCTGTCCTTCAGAAATAGGTCCCTGAACTACATTCTGCCCAGTAAAACTGTGCATTTGTTTTGGACCAGAGTCCTATGTGTACCAACTATTTCTACTGAGTGGGAAAAATATGAGGTGTTATTGTTGTGTTTTCCCAGAATACATTATGTGAGGAGGACCCTACAAAGTGTTTTGAATCAGAGGAGTCCCATTGGAGGTTTATATTCATTTGTGAGTGTAATCATGCATAGGTAGGACTTTTAAAAAAACAAACTTTTCATATCACTGGAATTCATGTAATTTCATCAAGAATTGCTTGGGGACCCATGAAATGCTTTTTGTCTTGCTATACTACTGTGTGCATATTTAAAGGATGTGCATTGTTCTTTTGATAGGCAGAGTGTTCTTATGAAGAAAAATGCAGTTTTTCTCCTCTTTTGTAGAGAAACATTTCTAGTGTGTTTTCTCTCCTCTATGACCCATTTAGACACACAAATATTACCACATTCTCCTTCACAGTAAAATCTGACACTCCTGGTCACCAAAGTGTGGGATTTTCCACTACACCGAGCAATCCTCTCAGACACCAGGTGGTTATTAATAGATTTGGTAATATTGAATTGAGAGTCATACACTGCTAAACAACAGTAATTATAAAATAACAGAAAAATAACAAATAAAAAGTGTGAAAGAATCATGTAAAATTTCATTATAGGGCTATCATAAACTTAATTTTTTGGTGAAAATCTCAAAAATTTTCTAATTGTGTTGAAGCTACACAAAATGGTTCCTAAGTTCAGTGTGGTGGTCAAGTAAAGAACATAACTAAGGAGACTTGTGATCAAGATAGAGCTGTAGGTAAACACACTGTGCCTCCTCACATAACCAAAAGAAGGACAACAAAAAATTAAAAACAAAAAAAAATAACCATAACTGACAAGAAATCAAAATGTAAGGAAGTCTGACAACCAAGTAGTTAAAGAAGAAACACTCATCCAGACTCATAGGATGGGTAGAGATGGGCATCCAGTCAGAGAGGAAACTAGGCAAGGCAGTGGCTAGAGGACCTGGTGAGGCAGCAGCTGGTGGAGGAGGCAGACCCACATTCAAGTGCAGATGAACTGGGAAAAATAACTGGGGAGTGAGACAGACTCAGCAACCCAGGGTTCCAGTGTGGGGAAATAAAGCCTCAAACCTGTGAATGAAAACACTGGTGGGGATTGAGGCAGCAGCAGCAGAAACTCCCAGCCTCACAGGGGAGTTCACTGGAGAGACCCACAGGGATCCTAGAATGTACACAAACACACCCACCCAGGAATCAGCACCAGAAGGGCCCATTTTGTGGGTAATGGGGCAAATCACTGAAAACAAGCAGAGAGTGGAGTAAGCACCACTGTTCCATCTCTGACCCATCCCCCACGTGCAGCATCGCAATGCAGTGACGTGAGTTGCCCTGCTCTGGTGAACATTCAAGTCTCTGCTCTTTACTACATAACAGGCACAATGAGACCAAAAAAAAAAAAAAAATAGCCCAAATGAAAGAACAGACCAATGCTCCAGAAAAAAATACAACTAAGCCACAAAGAGACCACCAACCTATCAGATGCACAGTTCGAAACACTGGTAAGCAGGATGCTCACAGAATTAGTTGAATATGATCACAAATTCAATGAACAGTGTAGGCTATGCTAAATAAAATAAAGGAAAATGTACAGGGAACCCACAGTGACAGGAAGGAAACTGGGACTTGAATCAACAGTGTGGGCCAGAAAGATGAAACATTCAAACGGAAAGAATGAGGAAAGAAGAATTTTTAAAAATGAGGAGAGGCTTAGGAATCTCTAGGACATCTTTAAACATTCCAACATTAGAAGCATGGGGGTACCAGAAGGAGAAGAGGAAGAGCAAGAAACTGAAAACTTATTTGAACGAATAATGATGGAGTACATCCCAAATCTGGCAAAGGAAATAGAATTCCATGGATTCCAGGAAGCTTAGAGAGTCCCAAAGAAGTTGGAACCCAAGGGGGAACACACCCATGCACATCATAATTACATTAGGCAAGACTAAAGATAATGAGAGAATCTTAAAAGCAGTAAGAGAAAAGAAAACAGTTATCTAAAAGGAGTTCTCATAAAACTATCAGCTGATTTCTCAAAAGAGACCTTGCAGGCAAAAAGGGGCTGGAAAGAAGTATTCCAACTCATGAAAGGCAAGGGTCTACATCCAAGATTACTGTTCGCAGCCAAGCTGTCATTTAGAATGAAAGACAAATCAAGTGCTTCCCCGAGAAGGTCAAGTTAAGGGAGTTCACCATCATAAAGCCCTTATTATATTGAAATGTTAAAGGGATTTATCTAAGACAAAGAGGATCAAAAATATGAACAGTAAAATGAAAACAAACTCATAGATATTAACAACCACACCTAAAACAAAAACAAAAACAAAACAAACAAACTAGGCAAACAACTAGAACAGGAACAGATGCACAGTAATGGGGATTACATGGAGGGTTATCAGCAGGGGAGTAGAGGGGGAGAGAGTGGGGAAAGGTACAGAGAATAAGTAGCATAAGTGGTAAGTAGAAAATAGAGAGAGGTTAAGAATAGCACAGGAAATGTAGAAGCCAAATAATTTATATGTATGATGCATGGATAGGAACTAAATGGTGGGGATGCGGGTGGGAGGGTGTGCATAGGGTAGAGGGAACTAAAGGGGGATATGGGACAACTGTAATAGCATAAACAATAACATACATTAATAATAATAATACAAATATATATGTTGCCACAAAAAAAAAAAAGAATATACAAGGAGAAATATATAAACCGGATCCCGGGACCTAACCCAGGGAACTCTTCTGAGTTCTACCAAACATGTGTCTGGAGTCACTTGGCCTATATTTATATGCTGCCCAGTGCCCGAAGTGCTCTCCTGGGAATCCCAACCTGCATGTTTTGATAAAGTGTGCGTGTGTATTTATGAGACTTTGGGAAGTAGTTACAGAACTGAGAACATCATACAAATCTTCATGTGTTTGGAGTTTCCAGTTCCATACTGATCCTCTGAGTTCACATTCCTGGGCAGGCGAATCTGGAGGATTGCTGCTGTGGTTGAAATACTCGCTGCCATGCCTCCCGCAACTGTGAGTCCAGAATACAGATGAGATGCCCCTCACCCTGACCTGTTCACTGCTGGGTGCAGGGACCATTTTTGTGGAATCACTGAGGCTCTCCCAGTTGAGGTTTCTCCACCTTTCTTTTGTGGGTTTGCTTCTGAGAGACATTGCCTATGCAGCTGGTCCACTGCCCACCATTTAAAGTCACAATTCAGGTAGGGCAAAGAATATGTGAGCTTCACACTTCACAGCCTATGGAGACCAAATTGGTCCCAAGGGTGGATATCTGCTGAAGACCCTTTGATATCCTCCCTGTGTAATAAGATGCACTTCAGACAGAGAGAGTGGTTTGGAGTAGAGGAGTTGTGAAAGCAAGTGCAGGGGCAGCAAAGCAGGTTATGGATGCTGAGTGGGACCTTGATCCCAAATGGGTCTGCATGCTTTTTACAGCTAAACTGTGTCCCTTACAGTTGTTATTAGATCACCTGAGGAGATCTAAGAAGTGACATCACCTGTGTGCTTCCACACAGAGGTAGGGAACTTCTCCTGTGAGAGGTCCTTGTTAAATGAGGTGCTCCAGGAGATGATAAGTTGAACCCATTGATTAGCAGGAAGGCTCTGGAATGCATCTGTGAGAGGGGAGAGCAAGCTTTGTTCAGGGGAGATAATGGAATGCTCTGCTGGGTGTGGGGTTCAGGAGAGCAGCATATGTTCTGATTGCTGTAGCAGTTTGTGGACCTCTGTGGGAGGAGAGAGCACATGAATACAGAAAAACAAACTCAATGTGGTCTCCATGTAGCAGTTTATTGTCCTGCCTCCCCCTGACAAAGGAGAGGAGAGGGTGGGCTTTTCAGAATTTGTAGGTCCTTCTATAGATTGTGGTGGAATTAAATAAAAGGGCTGTGCCTTTGAAGACACGTTCTGAAAATGCAAACTTGACTCCTCAGCATATGGGCTCCTGAGAAAAGAAGTCAGAGTATGAGGATCAGCACCAGGAGGACATGGAAGCTTTTCAGGTGAAAGGCCTGTGCTGATTCAGAGGCTGCACTAATGATTCAAAATAATATGATTAGATTAAGAATCAGCAACCATTATTTCTTTTGTTTGATGTTGGTGGATAGTGAGGTTGATTTAATGAACTTCTGTTTCTTTTTATGATTCTCAATGGCAATAGTTGATGTATAGTAGTTTTCTCCTTCTCCAAGGGCCATCTGTGCATTCTCTTTATCTAGGCTGCTCCAGGTCAAGAATTTCTGCCTGTAATCAATAATCTTCAAACACTGAACTCATCTCCTCTGTGATGGGGCAGCCTTGGGTCACAGTCATCTGCAATATATTTGTTGCTATGAGCTCAGAGGCTCGGGTATTGGTGGAGCAGGTATATATATATATGGTTAAGTTAATATAACTGCAGCATCACCTCTGTGCATCAGAGGCAAGAAAATGCAGATTTTCCAGTGAGAATCACTGTGAATATTCTGAAAAAGAACAGTCAGTAGAATAGATTTTGTCACTCAATTGATAAGAAAGTCTTGCTATTTAAATATACAACTAGTGTACTGCATATGAGAGGTACCTGTGGATTGACATTGAAAAACTGAATGTTTACTTATGATTATGTTCATATAATTGCTTTCTTATTTAGGTATTTCACCACTAGTGTTTCACTAATAAGGACATGTCCTTCTGCATGCCTCAGTCACTGAATATCCATTGTTCCAATCCACCTGATAGTCACTTGGCTGAGGTGCTCTCTTCCATGTAGAGTTAATAGTTTTTCCTTTATCATTAACAAGAGTCTAGCAGACAATTATTGAGGGATGTGAGGAAAACTATCACATTTCATCTGGACACTTTTGTTGTCTTTTTAACTTCTGTTTGCTTTGGAAAATGAAGGTCCCTGACATTTATTTCATAGAGATCATTGGCTTTTGACATGAAGGATGTAGTCAGTGAGCCTGTGTTACTGTACACTTTTGTTATATTGCACACTCATGTCACAGACATACTCTACATTATCACTTTTCATATTTTCAGGTATTTTTACAATAATCATATTATAAAGGTATGTTTAATTCAGTTCAATTGGTAATTTTGAGCTCTCCACAAATGATAAACATTTTCTAAGAAATAAAACACTAAGAAACAATAGCTTTAACTCCCTTTTTCTCATTATATTTGTATTTATTTCTTGTGTTTAGAAAACAGAAAGGGTATCTTTCACACAGGCATTCACAAGATTTACAGAATCACAAAATAATCTAGGTTATATTGATATAGAAATTCTGTTGTCCATTACTCTTCATTTGTACCTAGTTTCCATATGTATGAGTATGTCTAACTTTGTGCATAAAAATATTATCAACTGAGTTATTTTGTCTTTTTACTCTCTTATGATGTTTTTATTTTTCTCAGTTACAAACAGAGCAGTGAACATCCATCAGGTGTCTATGTGCAGTTGATTGTATTAAAAAAAAAAAACCCTGCAGGTGAAGTTTGGAGTAAAACTCAAAGTCTGCCTTTTACTGTATGTTTTAGAAAGTATTCTGATATCAAGAATAATCTTGTTCTCAAAGTAACTATACTAAATTTTCAAATAAAATGGTGGGTGCTATATTTCTTTCTTCTTGGGAAATGTAAATTTTATAAAATTCATTCTGCCCAAAATCATGTGTGATTTATTTTCTGTGTCTTCCATTGTGTGCCATTCACAATTTTGGCATATGTACCAGAGAATATAGTAAAAAGTGAGGTTTTCCCTGCCGGTCAAGATGGGGTTGTAAGTAGACTTGTTTTGCTTCCTTGCACAAACAAACAAAAAAAGGATAACAACCAACTGAAAAAAACAAACCACCAGAAGTGCCCAGAGACTGAACTGTATGGGGTGTGACAAACAAGGAGTTAAAGAAGAAACACTCATCCAAACTAATAGGAGGTACGAATGTGGACATTTAGTGTGGAGATGACTCACCGCAAGTTGGCAGCTGGCATACCAGGATTTGAGGCACGGACTGGAGGACTGGGAAGGTGAGGTGCCAGTTGGTGGACCTGATGGTTCTACATTCACATGCAGATAAACCAGGAGAACAGGGGAATGAGGGAGACAGCACAATTCAGATTTAGAGTGTGCCAAACTGAAGCCACAAAACCTCCACCTATAAAAACTTGTGAAGGTTTCAGCAGCAGGAGAAACAGCCTTACAGAAAATTCTGTTGCAGGGTTCTGAGGATGTTACACAAGACCACTCACCATGCAATTAGCACTAGAACGGGCACTTTGCTTGAGGGTAGTGGGAGAATTGACTGAAAGCTGGGTGAGAGATGAGCAAGCAGGATTGTTCCCTCTCTGACCCCTGTCCCACAAACAGCACCACAACACAGCAAAGTGGGTTGCTCTGCCCTGGCAAACACCTAAAGCTCCACCCCTAGGAATGTAACAGGTACAATAAGACAGAGAAATATGGCCCAAATGAAAAGAACAAATCAACATTCCAGCAAAAGACGCCTGGCTGCTGTGGCTTAAGGGATGAAATGCCAGCCTGTGAACCTAACAGTTTCTGGTTTAATTCCAAGTAAGGGCACATGTCTGGGTTGCTGGCCAGGCCCTCAGTATGGGAAATGCTAGAGGCAACCACACATTGGTGTTTCTCTTACTCTTTTCCTCCCTCACTACTCACTCTCTAAAATATAAAATTATTTTTTAAATGAACTAAGCACCAAAAGAGTTAACCAATCACTCCATGTACAGTTTAAAACACTGATAATCACAGTGCTCATAGAAATGGCTGAGTAGAGTTCCAAGATAAAGTAAGAAGTGCAGGCTCTACACAATACAATACAGAAACATATACCAGATATCAGCAGTGGGAAAAAAGGAAACCAGGACTCAAATCAATAATTTGGACCAGAAGGAATAAATAAATATTCAACCAGGATAGAATGAAGAAACAAGAATTAAAAAAAAATAATAATAAGGAGAGGCTGAGTAAGCTCTGGGACAACTTTAAACTTTCCAACATTCGAATCTTAGGGGTGCCAGAAGGAAAAGAGGAAGAGATGAAATATAAAAAAAAAAACTGGTTTGAAAAATAATGAAGGGAAACTGATGGTTTCTGCTAAAGAAAATAGGTGTGCAAGTAAAGGAAGCTCTCAGAGAACCAAAGAAGTTGCACCAAGAGGAATGAATGAAGGCACATCACAATTCCATTACCCAAGATAAAAGATAAGGAGAGAATCTTAAACCCAGCAACACAAAAGAAGGTGCCCTACATAGGGGTTCCCATAAGACTAGCAGCTGTTTGGTCAAAAGAAATCTTGCAGGCAAGAAGGGGCTGGAAACAAGTATCAAAAGTCATGTAAGGCATGGATGTACACCCAAGGTTAATCTAATCAACAAAGCTATAATTTAGAACAGAAGGGCAAATCAAGTGCTTCCAAGATAAAGTTAAGTTAATGGAGTCCATCATCACCAAGCACTTATATGAAATGTTCAAGGCACTTAGTCTAAGAAGAAGTATATGATCAAAAATATGGATAGCAAAATGACAATGAACTCACAGTATTAACAACTGAACCTATAAAAGAAAACCAAAAGAAACACAAAATAAGTAATCAACTGGGAGAGGAACAAATTCACCAAAATGGAGATTATCTGGAGGGTGAAGAGTGGGGTGGGGACAAGGAGAGAAGGGGGAGAAAGTACAGGGAAGAAGAAGCATAAATGGTGCATATAAATGGGGGGAAGCTAAACAAGTATAAAAACTGGAGAAGTCAATTAACTTATTTGTAGGACACATGGAAATGAATTTAGGCAATTATAGAGCAAGTGGTTTGCAGGATGGAGGGAGAAAAGGGGACAAAAAAGGGGTAATTGTAACATAATGATCAATAAAACATAATTAAACAAGTGAGCTTCTGAACAACGTGGAAACACAGGTCTCACCCACAACTCTTAAGTCAAAATCTGCATTTTGACAAAACTACATTTTTTGTTACCTGAATGAAACCTAAAGAAGTTATGTACACTTCCAACTCATCATACCTTTTGTAGCGGAGAAGTATACACAGCTGATTCTTATTGATAAAAATACAACAGTCAACAATCCATATGCCTGTGTCTGTTCCTTCATTTTAAAGTTGATTTTCCTGAAAAGTAATGTCTACCCAGTGGATATGTGGTCATGCATTATCCTTGCATGTGGGTGTTGCAAAATACATTAAAGAGTGTTATAGGGTTATTTTCCTTACCGAATGATGCAAGATATTTCTAAGGTCAAAACCACTTCTAACACTTTTCATGTTAGATGACACTGAGAACTATGCTGGTGTATCCTTAATAAATTTGCCTCTATTTTTTCACAGCAATCTCTGACCTTCAAGGACATATCAGTAGATTTCTCTTGGAAGGAATGGGAATGCCTGGACCCAGCTCAGCGGAAATTGTACTCGGGTGTGATGTTGGAAAATTACAAAAACCTGGTCTCTCTGGGTGAGATTGACTTCCTTCACATTTCCTGCTCCACTCACAGGATTTTCTTTATATAGTATCTGTTGTTGACTTGACTTTGTATGGTAGACTTTCAGGTTTATGATCTCAGGGGAGACTTAGAGGTTATCTCCTGTAGAAAATAAATTCTTCCAGAGCTATGGTCCTTAGGAACAACTGAAAAATTTATGTATTGTTATAACAGTTAAGGTGCTATCAGGAAACAAAATTTTGGAAAACGATCTTCTAGAATATTTTAATTTCCCTGCAGTGTTCCTACCTGAGCACAACATGGATTGGAAATAGGGAATCCTTAAAAAATAAAAATATTTATTTTGTTCACAGGTCTTGTTGCTTTTAAGCCACTCCTGGTCACATTTTGGGAGCAAATGAAGGAGGGATGAAATGTTTCCAGAAAAAAGTCAAATTGTGTCCCCCCAGGTAGGTGAAAACACAGATGCAGATGTCACAAGTGAGTAACATTAAGGACTCAGAGGAAGCCAGACCTTCGGGTGTGGTTTGGAATGCTGTGCAGCAGTTGAAAATCCTAGGATTATTTCTGTAGCTGTCATAGAGAGCCAGTTCATCTCCAACAGTATCCTATGATCCTACATAGTTTCAGAATTCTGTTTTGACTCCAGTGACATCTGTTATCCTACTAGCAGTTTCAGCCAAAGCCCTCCCTCTGTAATAATAAATACATACAATCTTTTTAAAAACTGTACAGTGTCTACTATTAAGTTATTTTTGGACTGTGAGGACAACCATGGTCAGGCTCCTCTTGTATTCCTTTGGGAACTCAGAAAATCTGTGTGTGTTGCCAAGAAATTGTACATAAACCCTTTTTGTCTTTTTTAAGTTTTGTTTCTGTGACAAGAGTGGAGTTCATGAAGGAAGTGGTTGAGATCCTGGAATTTGGTGCAGAAATTCCAGGGACCCTGGGGACATGTAATGTTTTCTGACTTATAATTTTTAACCCTCTGGGGGTTGCAAACAAGTCCCTGAAAAGTTTAAACTTGGTGATTTTATGTATCACAAAGCACCTCACCAATATGAGACAACCTACTTTTCTGTTTCTCTTCAAAATATCCTTGTGCCGGTGCAAATCTATCATAGTATCTTGATCCATTCATTCCCTGATGGGCACTTCAGTTGTTTCCAGCATTTGGCCACTGTAAATTCTGCTGCTATGAACATTGGGGTTCACAGGTTCTTTATAATAGGTGTGTCAGAGTTCTTAGTGTAGAAGGAGCTCCTAACCTCTGTGACAGCATGGGTGGATCTGGAGAGTATTATGCTAATGAAATAAGTCAGGTGGTGAAAGAAAAATATCATGTGATCTCACCTATAATAGGAACTAATCAACAAAATGAACAAGCAAGCAAAATATAATCAGAAACATGGAAACAAAGAACAAACTGACAATAAGCAGAGGGGAGGTGGGAGGGGGTAATGGGGGGACAGAGGCCAAGAGTTTTCAGGAACACATATAAAGAGCACATGGGAGAAACTAAAGAGTGTAGGATCAATGCGGGGAAGTAGGGATGGCTGTGTTGGGGGAGTGATGAGGAAAATGGAGACAACAACAGATACTTGACAATCGATGGATACTTGAACAGCAATAAAAAAATCTGGAAAGAACATGTCTATTTAGTTTGCCTGGGCCACTGAGTGAGAAGTACAGAGCATACAGAGGGCAGATCCAGCCTGTTTGAGACATTTAGGGGAGTCCACACTGTGAGGCAAGAAGGGCCATTTGTATGGAAAAGTGACTGGGTATGACTTGGGTGAATTCTCAAGTGGAGTGGAGCAAGGCGTCAGGGAATCACAAGGACAGATCTATAGTATTAGCCAGGTGGTGGGGACTAAGATATAGCACCTTCTAGCTCTATTGCTGGGGGGGGGGGGGCTCATCAGGGAAGAATGGCCTCAAATGACATCTGTATGGGAGAATGCCCCCACTGCAGACTTAGTCCTGAGCCAGGCAGTTGAGTCCCTCCCTGAATGTCCCTAGCACCTTTCACTCTGCTGTCCCAAGGCTGAAGGTCAGAGCTTGCGAGTCCCTGTAAGAGAGAAACTTGGACTCCGGCATCTCAGTCTCAGTCAGCCTTTATCACTGCAGGTTTTCCAGGGTGATTCCTTTTATATGATCAATTCTCCAAACTTTATTAATTAACTTTTTTTTTGGTAAATATTAGGAAAATAAATGATAGTTTTAAGATCAGTGCTTAAGACATTGTAGGGCATGATTCAAATATGAATATGCCATAAGGCAATTGCCATTGAATTTAAGTGTGGACTTGTCTGTTGTTGTTGTTGTTGTTGTTGTTGTTTTCTCACACTCTTCATGACGCATCTTGTTTCTGTCTGTGATTGTTTAATGGTCAATGGCTGTTTGGTCCTTTGAGTTACAGAATAGTCTTCATTTCATATATGTCCATGGCTGATTTCCCATGTGGTTCACATGCTTGAGTTGTGAGCTAGGTCCCCAGCAGCGTGTGCATATGAGGCCGCCTCCCATTGATGTTTCTTAGCCTCCTCTCCCGTGTCCAAAAATAAATAACTGAAATCTTTTTAAAAAGATGATCTAATGTGAATGCAATACTAGAAAACATTTGATTCACGCCTTCCTGTCCCTCTGTGGCAACCTGTGCTGCATTCTGCTCTGCCATGCAATGACCTGAAGAGTTACACACCATCTCCTGCAGCAAGCAGTAGTGTCCTGCAAAGGATGGCAACACAGGGCTACTCTTCCTCCTGCTCTTGGAATATGCCACCGCTGCGAGCAGGAGATCTATGCAAGCAGCTGGCTATGACCTGCACAGTGCCAATGCTTACACAGTACCACCTATGGGGAAAGCCCTTGTGAAAACCGACATTCAGATTGCTCTTGGTACTGGGTGCTATGGAAGAGTAGCTGAACATTCTGGTTTGGCTGCAAAATACCTCATAAATGTAGGAGCTGGTGTCACACATGAAGATTATGGAGGAAATATTGGTGTTGTACTGTTCAATTCTGGCAAAGGGAAGTTTGAAGTTAAGAACAGTGACTGCATTGTACAGATCATTTGCGAATGAATTTATTATCCAGAAATAGGGGAAGTTCAAGGTTTGGAAGACATTGAATGTGTTCCAGAGGTTTTGGTTCCACTGGAAAAATTGAAATGTATTCTGAGAACAGAAAATAACAAAACATACTTTTGTATTAAAAATAATAAGCTTTTGTTTAGTGTTTTGGTGCTTAATCAGGCTTTAGCTTCCCCAAAATACTTAGCTCTTTTATGACTAATGAAAGAGTATGTTTTTTTTTGTTTGTTTTGTTTTGTTTTTCTGTATTTGATTGTTCTATAAATCTCCATGATATCCTAAGGCACTTTACTTTTTCAGTCAAATGTACATCAGTTATGAATTCCTCCAGAATTGTATTATTTAATTTAGTAAATGCTGGCCCTTGAACAGCTTAAATTTCAGTTTACTTTACAAATGATAAGAAAGCCTTTTATACACTGGATTTGAATTTTTTCACAGATTCTTACATATACTGAACTAAAAGACAATAAAAAGTTAAAGTTAAAAACAAAAAAAAAGATTAATAGCTCTCTTTTTCAGGTATTTTCATTTTAAATTTTGATAGATAATGATGTAAATAGAATTTACCTTCTTGACTATCTGCTATGGTACCATTAAGTCATATTAAGTATACTTGTTTAATTGTGCATCTGAATTCTGGAAACTTCCATCTTCAAATTTCACAATATCATTAAAAAAACACTTCCTCTTTGTCTCTAAAATGAAGGCCCAGGTAACTACCTTTTCTTTTTTCTGACTTTTTTTTTCTCTGAGTACTCTGTTAGAACTCACCTAAGTGGAAGCCTGTAGCATGTGTTTTTGTGATTCATGTCCTTCACTTAGAACATATTCTGGTTTGACTTTGGGTATCAGGTGAGAGCATAGTTTATTTCTGAGCAGAGCAGTATTCTATTGTATATATGTACTTAATTCTTCTAACGTTTTAAGAGGTTTTATTGATTCATTTTCACAGAGAAGGGGCAGGGGGAAGAAAGAGAGGAAAATACTAGTGTGTATTTGCTTCTTGTACAACCCTTATTGGGGACCTGGCTCGAAACCCAATCATGAGCTTTGGCTTGGAATTAAACCAGGAACTCTTTTGTTCACAGGCTGGCAGTCTATCCACTGAGCTACAGCAACTGGTGCTATATATACTACATTTTTTAATATATTTATCCATACACCTGGGGGTTGTTTCCACCTACCAGGCTTCTGTGAATAATGCTACAGTTGACACAGGTCTTCAAACATTTCTTGCAAATCCACAAGTTAATATTTTTTGTAGGCATATAACCCCATGAACCTCTTGTATCTAGAAGACACCCTAACTAACTGAGCACAAGTTCAGACAGATTAAATTCTCTTAATTCTATGAGTTTAGGTTTCTTTCATGCCTTGATATATTATTTCTTTAATGTGAAATATCAATGTATTGCATATATTTCAGTTTACTTATGTATTCAGGTATTGACAGATATTTTCTTTGTTTCAAAGTTTTAGAATTATGGATGAAGCTTCTAAAGGTAGTCCTTGTAGGCTTTAATGTAAGTATTTTTTTTTATTTTTGTTCAAGTACAGTTTTCTATCTTTTACTCCCATCCCAGTCTACCACCCCATCCTCCCCACCTCCCTCCCATTTCCACTCCCCCCTAGTTTTTGCCAATGTGTCTCTCATACTCATTCCTGTAAACCCTTCCCCTTTTCTCTGAAATTTCCTCCCCTCTCCTCTCTGGTAACTGTAAGCCTATTCTCTATTTCAGTGTTTTGGGTTGTACCTTGGTTTCTTGTTTGTTTTGT
The DNA here is from genome assembly GCF_019186645.2 of Phyllostomus hastatus. Lineage (NCBI taxonomy): Eukaryota > Metazoa > Chordata > Mammalia > Chiroptera > Phyllostomidae > Phyllostomus > Phyllostomus hastatus. The sequence goes on from NW_025333639.1 coordinate 39,400, forward strand.
TGTTTAGCTTCCTCTTTAAGGTAAGATCATATCATATTTGTCTTTCACCGCCTGGCTGATTTTGCTTAGCATTATTCTATTAACCCTGAAACACCAGTACAAAAGAACCTGTGCACCCCAGTGTTCATAGCAGTACAATTAACAGTAGCCAAATGCCGGAAGCAACTTAAGTGACCATCAGGAAATGAATGGATCAAGAAACTATGATATATTTACATGATGGAATTCTATGCAGCAAAAAATAAAGAAGAAGCTCCTACCCTTTGTAACAACATGTATAGATAAAATTTTTAGCTCCTTGGTTAAATATTATAGAGCACATTTTGTGGATTATGTAATAAGTGTATGTTTAGTTTTGTGGAAATAGGTGTGAAGGCATGAAATAGACCAGTCCCATATTTGTTTTAGTAGAAAACTTTTGCAAGTGATATTTGGGGACAAGGATACACACCTCAACACCAGGTCCTCCAGCCCAGGGTCCCAGTGCAACGAACATAAGTCCCCATAACTTCTGGCTGCAAAGTTGAGTGGGGATGAATTTAGTGGTATAAACTAGAATCCCAGACAGTTTTTCTTAAAGAAATTACACATGTACTTACTCATACTCTGTCCCTCTGAACGACAGCAGCAGGGTAGCAGCTTGAAAGGCACCAGTGGCATACAGGGAAGAAATGAAGTGTCTGGCATCAAGGCAAGTGCTGGTGGACTGCTTTCTTCCAGACAGAAAGTCAAACAGAGTCTATTGTCCTTCTTCTCATCCCTTCCTACACAGACCCATTGAGCTGGCATGCGAGTGGCATACCAGAGACTCCATAAATCATGGTAACACTGTTTTCCATGCCCTGGATTTCCCCTAAGGCAACATATGATCCACAGCATTGGTTCATCCAAGGTGTTAACTGATATTTCTATATAATGGCTGGTGTTGGCTCATACTTCAAAGCTTTATAAAACCCTATCGCTTGCTAAATGCCCAGAGGCCTGGTAGTAGCACCTGCCAGTGTAGGTTCAGAGTTTGGCTTCTCCTGGAACACTTCAAATCCAGCACAATAGCAGCCATCTGCATTTTTTGTAGCTAATTCAGGGTGTTCATAGGTAGAATACAGGTGGGGCCTGATCTTGGCCTGCACTTCCCAGGAAACCCTAGAGACCATGCACACACTGGAGGGCTTCAGACTATCTAGGAGCTCAAATTCCTTGCACCTGCACAGATGATTCCCCACAAAGAGCAAAAGTAGTTGGTCACTGGTCACAGACAGTCCTTGCAACTTACTGGTGTATGTAAATACCTCCCCTTGACCTGCCAACAATAATCAAGGCTCAACTACAAGAGAAGGATATTCTCAGTCTGCTCAGTGTGTCTATCTCCAGTACCCAGTTTGGGTTATAGGGGAGGATGTGCACTTGGCTCCTAAAAAACACCCACTACATGGGGACACACTACCAAGACAGAAAGTCAAAGCAGCTCTACCAACTACATAGAAACAAACACAGAGAGGCTGCCAAAATTAGGAGACAAAAAAAATAAAATAAAAGTGCAAATCAAATATCTATAAAAATACTAAACAAAATGGAGATAAGCAATCTATCAAACACAGAGTTCAAAACACAGGTTATAAGGATGTTGAAGGAATGTGGTGAGGACCTCAACAGCATGAAAAAACGACCCAGCTCAGAAATGAAAGACATACTAGTGTAAATTAAAAAAAAGAAAAAAATATATAACAATTTACAGGAAAACAATAGTAGAGAGCATGAGCTAGAATCAAATCAATGATTTGGAATGTAAGGAAACAAGACAGAAGAACATGAAGAAGAAAAAGAATAAAAATAAGAATAAGAATAAGAAGAAGAAGAAGGAGGAGGAGGAGGAGGAGGAGGAGGAGGAGGAGGAGGGCAGGAGGGGAGGAGGAGGAGCCACCAATTCGAATAACACAAAAGAAAAATAATTCAATAAAATGAGGATAGTGTGAGCAGCTTATGGAATGACCACAAGCATTCCAACATTTACATTATACGGATGCCACAGAAGAAGAGAAAGAGCAATAAACCAGAAATCTATTTGGAAAAACTGAAAAAAAAACTTTCCTAATGTGGTGAAGGAAATAGACATGCAAGTCCAGGAAGCAGAGAGAGTTGCAAACACGATGGATGCAAAGAGGTCCACTCCAAGTCACATCATAATTAAAATGCTAATGGTTAATGATAATAAGAGAATATAAAAAAACAGTAAGAGGAAAAGCACTAATTTACCTTTAGGGGAATTCTCATAAAATTATCACCTTCTGAAAGGAAACTTGAATGATCAGAATGGAATATATATATATATGTATGGAGAGAGAGAGAGAGAACAAACATTTCAAAAAATTTATATGGAACCATAAGTGACCCTGAATAGCTGCAGTGATTTTCAGAAAGAACGAAGTAGGGGGGATCACAATACCTGATATCAAACTGCATTCCAAGACCACTGTAATCACAACAGCCTGGTACTTTCACAAGAACAGACACACAGATCAGTGGAACAGAACAGAGAGCCCAGAAATAAACACAAGTCTCAATGGTCAATTCATATTTGAGAAAGGAGAAGTAAGCATAAAATGTGGTAAAAATAGCTTCTTCGACAAATGGTGTTGGGGGATGTGAACTGCTACATGCAAAAAAAAAAAGAAAGAAAGAAAGAAACTTGATCACCAACTCATGCTATACACAAAAATAAATTCAAGGATGAGGAAAAACTTAAATATAAGTTGTGACATCGTAAATGTCCTAGAGGAAAACACTGGAAGGAAAATCTCAGATTTTCCACACAGCAACATTGTCCCAGATATGTCCTCTAAAGCAAGAGGCATATGGGAAATAATAAACAAATGGGATCTCATCAAATTAAAATGCTTCAGCATGGCTAAAGAAAACAGCATTAAAATGAGATGAGAACCCACTGTTTGGGCAAACATATTTTCCAATAATTCCTCAGACAAGGGTCTGATCTCCAAAACATATAAAGAACTCACAGGATTCCACTCCAGGAAGACAAATTTGTTTTTTCAATTAAAAAATGGGCAAAAGACTTGGGCACTTTTCCAAGGACATACAGAGGGCTCAGGAACATATGAAAAGATGCTCAGTATCACTGGATATCAGAAAGATGCAAAGTAAAACCACAATGAGATACCACTTCAAAGTGGTGAGAATAATCATCATAAACAAAACAATAAACAACAAGTGCTGGAGAGGATGTAGAGAAAAGGGAACCCTAGTGCACTGTTGGTGGGAATGCAGACTGGTGCACCCACTGTGAAAAACAGTATGGAATTTCCTCAGAAAACTAAAAATGGAACTGCCTTTGACCAGACAATTCCCCTGCTAGGAATATATCCTAAGAAGCCTGAAATACCAACCCAAAAGAACCAATATACCCTGATGTTCATAGCAGCTCGATTTACAATAGACAAAGGCTGGAAGAAACATAAGTGCCCATCAGTAAATGAATGGATCAAAAAACTATGGGATATTTACACGATGAAATACTACCCAGCAGAAAGAAAGAAGGAGCTCCTACCTTTTGTGACAGCATGGATGGAACAGCATTATTCTAAGTGAAATAAGCCAGGCAGTGAGGGACAAATATCATATGATCTCACCTGTAAGTGGAACCTAATCAACAAAAGAAATAACCAATCAAAATATAAGGTGAGACATTGAAATTAAGAACACACTGACAGTAACAAGAGAAGAGGCGGGAGGAGGTAATGGGGGAGATAGGTAAAGGCTTGTTGGGAACAACTATAAAGGAAACATTGTAAAAACCAAGGGGGTTGGAAGCAGGGGAGGGAGGTGGGGTCGCTGGGGTGGGGACAAGTGGTGGGCAATAAATGTAGACAACTGTACTTGAACAACAATAAAATAAAAAATGGAAGAATAAAAAAGCATTTAATGTGACTAGTGTTCAATATACTGCTACAAAGAAGCATTTCCAAAATCCCTCCCCCCAAAAAAAAATTTAAGAAGTTCATTCTCATCAAGCCATTATTATATGAAATTTTAAAGGATTTATTTAAGAATAAAAGTTTTCCAGATGGCGGGGTGTGTGGAAGAAGGTTGAAGAGGTTAGGGGTTTAACTACAAATAGGTGGTTAAAAAGTACTCACATGGATGTAAAGTATGGTTCAGGAAGTGGATTAGCCAAGGAACTTACAGTCATGACTCATGCACATGAGTGATGGTGCAGGGATACTTGAGGGAATGGGTGTACTGTGTACAGAGATCAAAGGGTGAGATTGGAAAATAACTGTAATATCATAATGAATACAATACAATTTACAAAAAGCAATGGTATTCATGGCAGCCAACGCCTCCAGCAGAGGCCCTAACCAATTCAATGAGACATGCACAGTGATAGTGTAACAAGAGGAAGAAAGAGCTCCTGTACCATCGGAGCTAATTAATTATGAGCACAAAGTAATAGCACTTAACACAGCATATGAGGACCCATGTAGCTACTGTCCTTTCTGGAAGGTCGGGTGCACCAGAAACTATGGGAATGACAAAGAGCTAGACCAGAGCCCTAAGGGCACACATTCAAATGGCATTCCTGTGGGCCCCAGGTGTTGGGATTGCCACACACTGAATTTATAATGACTCTGATTACTTGATAGAAGCTATTAGGAAGAAGTAAGCAGACATCAAGATCGTCAACGTAACTTTGGGTGAGTCATTTCCAAACTAGAGGAAATTACTGAGTTGGGAAGATGACAAACTACCTCAGAAATGAATGCAAATATGAACAGGATCACGAGCAGACACCTGGGTGTAAGGAACTCAGGATAAATGTCCCTGTAAGAAATGTCACCCTTGAAGGACGGCATTTGCAAAATGACACAGAACAAAATAAATAAATTAAGACCTGGTGAGAGTGTGGAGAAAGGGAGCCACCCACTCTCTGGATGAGAAGGAAATAAGAATGAAATTATAATCCAATTTTATATTCATGCAATTTTTCCTGTGCGTAGTACACTCCTCATGTAGTACATTACATTGAAAGTTTCTTTTACAATTAAAAACAATTGTTTAAATTTTCCACATTTAAAGCAAATAGACATACAGTAACAAGACTGATTGCTATTGTCAGTGACGCAGTTAGTAAGAACTTGAGTTGTACTTTTCCTGTCATTAATGAATTATCATCAAAACCACTTACTTTCAAGTAAAGGCATGGAATGCTAGAACATCCAATAAAGGATCAAATCAGTAAGTACTTACAGAATGCCTCATTCTGGCACCAAAACTTATCATTAGATCCTTGTAGAGACCATGAATATTCTAACTCATGTGGTGGTGACAAGGACGGCCTCCTTGACCAAACCTCAGTCTGCTTTCCTAGGCCCTTTTCTCAATCATGCCTTGACCTTGAGCTTCAGGGCCCATTCTTGTTACACCTGCATTGTGTACATTCAGCAAGAATCCTGTATAGAGAGAACTGTCCCTCCATGCTATCTGATCAGATTGGCCTGCCTTTAGCAAGAATTCTTTCAAAATATTTCAGCAAAAATCACTTGCCCTTGAACTCCCCTGTTAGTAATTTCCATCTATTGACCCCTGCAACCTTCTCCTTGCTTGGAAATACCCATTTCCATTGTTGTGTTCAAAACTGAGCCCAGTTCTATCTTAAGGTCTCTTTTCCTAGATTGCAATAGTTCATGATGAAAATCTGTCATACAGTAAACAGCATGGGTTTTTTTTATCATTTTTTAAAAAATCCTGAAAGATCAAGCCATGCAGCTTCCAGGTGTTCATTCAATAATACAAACCAGGACTTGAGAGAGGTATTTGCCCTGCCCTGTTCATTGCAGCATTATTCACTGCAGTCAATACGTAAAGACCACCTCAGTGTCCATTAGTGTGTAAATGGATAAATATGTGCTGTGTAATCATGCCTGAAGGTTACTCAGCCTTAAATCAGGAAATCCTACCATAAGCCACAGTGTGGTAGAAACTAGGTGACATCGTGCTCTATGAAATAAAGCTGTAATGGAAAGGCAAGTATTGCATGATTCCACTAATACTATGAATTTAATTTCTAGCATCATCTGAGGGCACTCAATACATAGGTGTTCTGAAAAGTAATTACAGGAGATGGAGAATCAGAGGACTGTCTGCTTCTATGGAGTCCCGCACCAGTGGGAGAACCAAAGATGAGGCTCCTGGAGGAGACAGCTGCTATCAGGACAATTCCAGCACTGGCAATGTATGCTGCACATTCACAGGGATATGGAGGTGTTTTGTTCTGTGTATGGAGCTGTCCATCTCTCAGGGCCCTCACGAGAGTGAGGGAACCATCAGTCTGCACAGAGTACAGCTTCCCACCTGGGAACACGGATGAAGGGACAGAAAGCCCAGACACCCACTCTCATCAACTGATTACAGAGTCAAAAATTTATTCAAATAACTTTTTCTCCCTGAGTCTGTTGTATCAAACTTTATATAAAACTGGTCAGTCAGAATGATTCAGCTTTACTTTGACCACCAGCATCTGTGGCTCCGTGGACAAATGACATAGGTGTAACCAGGAATGTAAGAGACTGCTTCATCAGCAGTAAATTTTAGAATCTTCCTTTCCACAGTGTTTCACCCATTTTCATGTCTGCCCCTGACCTGAGAGAACTCTGTCATCTCGTCCATATGAGATGGATGTCAACTGGGCATGAAGTCACATGTTGTGGGGGTCAGTGTTCAGAACTGGAAGGAAATACTCTCAGGCACATGGATGGTGGCATTAAGCAATCCAGGCACCAACACTTCCCAAGGTTCTTGTTCTTTATGTTGTATTTTTTTCTCATTGTGTAGCAAGTTTAAGTTTTCTAATGTCACTTTCCTTAGAAATAGCCCCACATAGTTACTAACACAATGGGATGGCCAAAAAATTAATTTGTTTATTTTTCTGTAAGATATTTCTAGTAGTGTGTAGCTTGCTTTATCTTCATTTAATATGTTTGTTTTATTTTTGTGACAGCTGTCATATTCAGCATGCATTTAAAAAGGTTATCAGAATTAATAAATTTTATGCATCTACTTTTATATTGAAGACAGAAAATACACACCATTTTGGCATATTATGCTTCATTATATCAAGAAAGATAAAATCACAACTTAAATGTAAAGAAAAAAATATTTCAGTGTATGGAGGTGCTGTGATTAATGAAACACATCACAAATGGTTTCTGATGCTTCGTGGTGGAGATTTCTCACTGGGCCATGCTCCATGGTAGGGTAAACCTGTTGAAGTTGATGGTGATGGAATTGACACAACACATGATAAAATCAATGTTATGTTACAGATGATAACCAGCATACTCACCATATTCAGATCCATAAAGACATTGGTAAAAATGAAAAAAGGCTTTTTGGCCAGCACACTGATTTGAAAATTAGTCCATCACCTCTACTCAGCCATACAAAGTGACTTCTTTCCTTCCGTGACAATGTGGATGGACCTAGAGAGTATTATGCTGAGTGAAGTAAGTCAGAGAAAGATACACAAATACAATGCGATCTCAATTATATGCAGAATCTAAATAACACAATAAATAAACTTACAATATAAAAACAGACACAGACACCAAGAACAGACTGGGGATTTCTGGGTGGGAGGAGACTTGGGAGCCTGGGAGAAAAAAATAAAGAGATTGAAAATTACAAACTGGTGCAGATTACAAATTCCAAAGTTGCAGATTAAACACAAGTGTGTGATGTATGACACAGTCAATGAAGGCAATAAGCATGTAAAAATAACTGAGTGATGCCAGGCGGGTACTGGAAGTATTGGGCCATCGCATCACAGATTGTATAAATGTCTGACCGCTCTTCTGTACGCTAGAAGCTCATATAAAGTTAAATATAGAATATCATCAGGAGTCAAAAAGAAGAAAATGGAAATTATCCCAAATTCCAGGGAGGCTAAGGCAAGGGTGTGGAGCTGAGGTGAACAGGCAGGAGACATGGCTGAATTCCAGGATTGTGCTCACATGTTTCTTTCTCTTTTTTTTAAGAATTGAATGTTTTTTTTGTTTTTTTTTGTTTTTTTAGATTTTATTTATTTATTTTTTGAGAGGGAAAGGAGGGAGAGAGAGAGAGAGAGAGAGAGAGAGAGAGAGAGAGAGAGAGAGAGAGATCAATGTGTGGTTGCTGGGGGTTATGGCCTGCAACCCAGGCATGTACCCTAGCTGGGAATCGAACCTGGGACACTTTGGTTCCCAGCCCACGCTCAATCCACTGAGCTACGCCAGCTAGGGCTACATGTTTCATCTTTACTGGGGAAATTCAGAATATCTTGTAGGTGTCTTAGTGACTATCATTGATAACCTTGACCTAGTATTATTTTTCTCTGCTTCCTACCTCACTAACCAATCGGATGCTGCTACCAGGAGTTACTACAAAAATCTGACTTGATCAAGAGCCTTTCCTGTCTTTCCCAGTGTTCAAATCTGTGCATGATAAACACTCGTTTTCCCCTTGGCATGTGTATGGTCAGCCTGGACATCCACACAAAGCTGCTGTTGGGCCCTCTACCCTTTGTGATGTCACAGACACTTGGTGCTGTGACCATTATTCCAAGTCAATGACCATCACCATGAGGGTTCATTGTTGTCTGGGGTGTAGTTCATATGCCTGGTGCTCACTGTCCAATATTAACATATCCTGCTGCTGGCCACCATGGACACCGATCTGTGTGGCATTTGGATGCAGGATAGAGCTAAGCAGAGTCTCTGGGTAGATTGAGCTGATGAACGTCACATAGATTGATGATTTATTAAAGTTGGAAACAAGAATGTGTGCAAGAGGTTCTGACTTTTGTCCATGTGAGAATGATGTCTTCCTTTACTACAGATTTTTCTAACTCAGAAAGGTCAAAGGTGAATGAAGAAGCAGGGATTGAGAAAACATGCCTGAGAGAAACTGTTACAAGAAGAAGAATCTCCACAGGAAACCATCCCTAAACTCAAATTGTCCCTGCTCCTTGGATGGCCCTGGTGTTCAGTGGCCCTAAAGAGCCCCTTGGGGCATCACTCTCTCCTGCAGGAAACTTTGTCTCTGGGCACACACTGACTTCCCCTCACTGTGTCTCTGGCACAGCAAGACCAGTGTCTTCATCTCTCAAGATGTTCAGGGTTAAATAAACTTTGCTCTTGGAGGTGTTTCTGGTGAAGTTTAGCTGGCATTTCACCATTGGCTGTATGCTGTACTTCCATTGCTCCGTATAATATCAACTCACTCTATAGCCACTTCCCTGGAGTGTGGTGGGTCCAGTGCACACCACAGATAATTAAAGAGAATCCAGAGACATCACAGGTAAAGGAAAGGGTCTGCAAGTGCTTCACCAGACCTGGACCTAACTCATGCAGCTACACCTTAGATGGGACCCCTGGGGACAAGGTGCATCTGTCCCTGTCAGTCACATGTAGTCAACACCATCCCACATACCTATGTCTGACATCTGAGGTGCTGACAATGGCGGGGGGGGCTGTCACTAGGCACAGGAGTACATACAACAGCCTCATCTTCTTATAGAGCACAGCTGTGCCTTCTCCAGAGACCTCAGATCCATGTGAGGAGAGAGCTATGAGTCCCTACAGCCCAGAGGGCATTGTGCCCTGGAGCTAGAAGACAAATTAGTCTTTGGTCAGGCCTTTCTCCTATAAGTGGAGAGGGATAGAGGACAGTCACACGGGTCACTCTGGGCCTTCTGTTGGGATGTCTCTGCTCTTAAATTAACTCACCTTGTTTGTAAGGGGTAGGAGATTACCAGGTTTATTAGACACAATGGAATGAGATAAAAGGACTGCCTGACCGTTATGAGAATAAGAATAAATCATGAACTAGATGAGTAGGAAACACTTAGATTAGCATGCATCTTATAAATTAAAATAGGAATTCCCCCTGTTCAGACTGTTTCTAAATCCCAAAACACTAGTATACATATACTTCTAAAAAATGTATGTATTTTCATAACAATAGTATCTATTTTGGTAGAAACAATAAAGGAAAGTCATAGTAAATACCCAATTTCTTCATTTCTGACCTTTTATAAGAGGCTGGTGAGTTTGTTTGCTGTAGAGTTATTGCTGTTGCTAATTTGTAACATTGCTCCATTTAGCACAGCTTAATTCACAGAGATGTTCCACATGCAGAGTTCTTCATGCTCTTCAGCTCAGAATAAATGCCCAGTACAACCTTGTCTCTGTATCAACTCACAGAGAAAGGTTGATCCCCATCATCAACCCCCCAGGGCTGATAATGGTGGGCCCTTCAAGGGCTGTCCTTTGTACTTTCAAGTCAGTATTCCTGACCATTGCTCATCTGAAAACTGAGAGTTCATCATCAATGAGAGAGTGTGGCAAAAGGGTATGAACACATGTGGAGAATTTTAACTCCCTTGGATACCCTCTGTGATCAACATCGTCCACCTCATCCTTCAATGGCTTGTTGACTGTGACATCAAGTGACTGAGGTGCACACAGCACAGTGATAACTATTCAGTAAGGAGTTACTCTAATCCAAATGTCACACTGCCATTATGTATAATCTTTCAGAAGTTTGAAAGCATGGCAATCTTAGTTAAAATGATCAAACCTAAGTGGAGCCTCAAACCTCTGGCCAATGCTCCTCCTGAGTGCTGTTCTTGCTCATGACTCCAAGCACACATCAGCCAGTTCCTTGTGATCTGGTGACTGGGAGGACCATGCCTTTGTGGATCCTACCTCTAGTGAATCCTGGAACTACTCCATGCTATATCTACTTCTAATGCTGCCTTCCTGATAAATGTGTTTAGGAGCCTCCTATGACCTTCACCTAGGAAATTTGTCTGTGAAAGAGAAATACTGGAGAAAAACTGCCCTAGAATATCACTGAAAACAAACAAACAAACAAACAAACAAACAAACCATACTTCACTTTTTACAATACATACAGCAGTGTAACTCCAGGAAATGAGCCCTGGTGATCATGTTACACTACAACCCTAATCCATTCTGGATGCTTAACAAACTACTGTGGACTGGGTCACTGCCAACAACAGACACATATTTCTCACAGACCTGTTATTGGGAAGTCAAACAATAGATGCTGGCAGATTTGATGTCTGGGGAGAACCTGCTTACTAGTTGTCTGTTTGCTATGATCTCAGAGAGTGAATGGGGCAAAGGAGCTTTCTGACTTCTCTGTTATAAAGGCCCTAATGTTGTTCATGAGAGCTCCACCCCAGGACCATCATTATCCAAAGGCTCCACCTTCTAATACCACCCATGGGCTTCTGGTTTTAACATGCAAGTTTTTGAGTGACAAAAACACAAGCTCATAGAAATAACTAATGAATTAAACAATGACCCCACCCAGATGGAAAGTTACATGAGTAGAGCTCCCCAGGCTGAGGATGCCCATAATTCTGCGGAAGGTTCTCACCTTTGGGAGCAGAAAGTGTACCCAAGACTTTCACAACAAGCTGACAACCTTGTACAGTGGACAGGTTCCATGCTACAATTTGAACTAAGATGCCATGTAATGTATTATTATTTTCATTATGGCTTACATATAACCATCACCCTCATTTCCGAGGGACTGAAATCACATTCTACCCATAATTGTTGGTAGCTCTGTGTTCTCACTCATGTTTTCTAGGTGTGCTGTGAAATAAGGAGTCAGGCTCTAGTATTTGATGTCTGATGCTGACATGTTAAGGTTCACCCCTCTCTCCTGTTCTGTGCACACATGGGAAATCTGATGTGGAAATGGGGATTCACACTAGTTTGATGCAGGTAGGAGATGGAAACCACACAAACCCCTCCTGTGAGTAGGACCCTGATCAGGGGTGAACAATAAAACTGGGACAAGACTCCTGTCTGACATGATGCAGCCACTCCTGACCTGCTAAAAAGTCCACCCCTCTCTCAACAGAGTCCTCAATGAAGGGACAAGGTTTCCCATAGTCCCTCTGTGTGTGTGACAGCATCATCCTGGACATCCACATAATAGTATGGTGGGGGTCCCTCTATGTTCACATGATGTCATCCTCTATTGATGGCATAGATGTGGAGTTAAGTCAAGCACCATCACACCTGGGTTCCCTGCCCCCCCCCCGCCGAGACTTGGTTCCTACCTCTCTGGTGCCCACTGTCCAGCAAGCATGTGTCCTGCTTGTAAAATTGGACTCTGAGCTGTGTGGGGATGGAGTCCTTGTTGGGTCCAGCAGAGCCTCCGGTTGCGTTCAGCTGATTTGGGTCAGGAGGTTTGATGATTCATTGATATTTCATTAGAATAAGACACAACGAATGTATGTGACTATCTGACTTTGGAGCATGTCAGAATGTTTTCCTCCTGTGACAACAAGCCTCTGTAACTCAGACACTGAAGGTGTCAGCACAGAAGCAAGAAGGGAGGGAAGCTCCCAGAGGGAAACTGCTGTGTGGAGAGTCAACCCCACACCTGGCAGGAAGCCAGCCCTTAAACTGCATCTGCAGCTGCTCCCAAGCTGATAACTGTACTCAGTGTGACCTGAGCACCCCCTGGTGTCCTGAGGTCCCCTGGCGGTGTACCACTCTTGTCTCTTTCAGGGAGGTTTGTGTCTGGGCTCTCAATGACTTCCCCTCACTGTGTTTCTCGCACAGTAATACATGGCCGTGTCCTCGGCTTTCAGGTTGTTCATTTGCAGGTAGAGCAGGTTCTTGCCATTGTCTCTGGAGATAGTGAATCGGCCTTTCACAGAGTTGGCATAGTATGTGGTATCACCATTACCACTAATAACTGAGACCCACTCCAGCCCCTTCACTGGAGCCTGGCGGACCCAGTGCATTGCATAGTTACTGAAGGTGAATCCAGAGCCCAGGCAGGAGAGTTTGAGGGAACCCCCAGGCTTCACCAAGCCTCCTCCAGACTCCACAAGCTGCATATCACACTTGACACCTGCAAATACAAGGATGTTGGTTAGGAAACTGTAACCCTCCAATGTTTCTCTCAGTCATGTCCACATGTTCAGTGTCTCTCATTCTGCATAAATTACCTCTTAAGACGGCAACAAGGAAAATCCAGCTGAGCCCAAACTCCATATTGAGTGGTCTGTGTTCTATCCTGAGCAGGGTTAGGAACACCTGGGAATCCTGGGCTGGACTCCTGTCCCAGAGCTGAAGGGTCAGGGCTGGGCTGCTTTTCATGAGCAGAGGGTCACCATTTGCATACCTTCCTGCTATATAAGGATTTCTGGTGTTGGACGCTGACGTGAACGACATGGTCCCAGAGTGTGACATGCCAAAGGGTTGAGATGGTGCATGACCTAGGAGAGTAAATTCTCATAAAAGAGAGGGATCTAAATTGAGTGACACCTTTGAAAGTCACCACTAATGAACTGACCAAGAGGATTCAATGCTCACAAGAAGAGGGAGAATTAAAAGAGAAGGAGGTTGTTGTTCAGGTGACAGGAATTTCCAATTGACCCCGTTAAACCTACAAAGTAATCAGAGTATGGACTAAGAACAGACTGTGACCCCAGAGCACATGGACCTGGTGTTGGAGGAGGTGGAGCATCTGTGTGGGTCATTGGAGACAGAAGTGTGAACTCTTCAGAGAGACAGACTGTGCTCCCTGGTCCTGTTCATGCAATGGAATTTGGTGGTAAATGTGCAGCAGCCTTGCTGCCTCCTTTTGTTTTTATTTGCTAGACTTTGCAGTAAATCCAGATTCAAATATTTGAACATAAAATAAACTCAGTCAAGACCAGATCTGCTTTGCTGAAGTTGTAGGTATAAATTGGGTAGTAAGTATGTCCACATTTTAGGAATTTTATTATGAAAACCTTGATGCAAAGCACTAATATAAAATAACATGCAAATAAAATCATAATTGATATGAAGAATATTATTTTTATCTGTCCCTGGATTACAGGATGAATGAATCATTGAAAATACTTCCCACTACTGGAGTTGGTGGACGTAACTTTATATTAAAACTGTTTTTTTTTAATTCCCAGTTCAGCCTGATGCTCACTCTCATGATCTGTGTTTACATGCACATGTTAAGTAGGTGTAATCAAAGAGCAAGAGAGGGAGTAGGTTAGGCCCCCTGTTTCCTGTATGATTAATTTCAGAATAGCCATCTCCTCTTTTCCTCTCTCTCCCTATTCATGTCTGCATGGGACCCATGGGAAACTGTCACCTGACAGTTTCCCTGGGTGCCCACTGAACGTGACCACTGAATGTGCCCACTGAACATGAACCAGATGCCCTGAATGTATCAGTGTGTAATATAGGAAAGGGATCTCCATGCTTTGGGATGAATTACTAGGTATGGTAAATGAACCTCATTTCTGCTGAAACACTTGCTCTGAACTCCAGACTCCGCAAGAATAATTATGTGTAGATGGCTGTACCAGGTGTGTGACTGGTTCAGTTTTAATAGGAACATAGTCCAGGATGGGTGTGGGACTTCCATTGTTAAGGGTGTCCATACAGTGCTTCCTGTTGTGTGGTGACATTACTAATGGTCAAGGGACAGTGACACTCACACGGCTGTGGTCTCAGGTGAGGAGACTTCTTAGGATCTCACCCTGAGGGAAGACTAGAGGAACACTGACATATCACAGACTGAGCTGGAACCTGGAACACCTGCCAACCTTCGACTTTGCTGCCACAGTGCCATCTGTGTGATGCTTGGTCAGAGGCAAGAACCAAAATTTCTTTTTGAATTTAAAGTACTTTCATTTTCCCAAACACATTCCATGGTTCAGAGATAGGATAGTGTCCTAGAACTTTCTAGGAGACACTACAGTCTAACCCCAAAGGTAAACACACCAAGGATTCCCAGATGACATTTCCATGAGCCCTCCTCATTCTGAGGACAAAGAGGCTCTCAATGTGCCCCCTGCACAATCACAGTAAATAACAGGGGTCCTCTCAGGAGCATCTTCCCAGACACTTCCTTGCAGTGCATCTGGCTCCCCGAGTATTTTACACCCATGTTGCAGCATCAGTCCTAGTCTCAGATCCTGATTGTGTGGGAGGAAGTCAGGAGGCTTATCTTCCTGTCATCTCCTCAGCTCACACCAGCTGCCCCATCTCTCAGGGGTTTTGACACAATCAGGATGTGAGTCATCAAACTCTGTCTCTTGCAAAGGAATGTACAGCCATGTTGCCATTGCTCAGGCTACTCAGCTCTGTGTAGACTGTGCTTGGGGACTTGTGTGCAACCATGGTGACTCTGCTGTGGACCTTCTGTGTGTATTTTGTTTCATTATCTTCAGTATCAGTCTGTCTCTTCTACTCAATCCCTTGTTCTGGGGTCTGTCATACCCGGTGCATCCAGTAGTTGGTGAAGGTCTATCCAGAAGCCTTACAGGAGACCATCACTGAGGATCTAGGCATCCTCGGCTCAGCCACCAACTGTACCATCTGCATCTGGGTGTGGATACCTGTGGAGAGGAAGCAGGAGTGGGTGGAAATACCCCTCAAACTTCCAAGGTCCACTTCTGAAACCAGGTACTGGGGAATCCCTTACCTACAGCCACTGACTCCAGGAGGAGGGCTCTCCAGCTTAAGTCGATGGTGAGAGTCTGTGCCATCAGGATGTCTGTAATCTGTAGGGGGGTGTGTGGCTCTGGGTGATGCTCTCAGGGCACAGACAGACCCACATTCAACCTAGTCTATCTATTCTAATTTGCATATGCTTGTGGGAGAGTGTTTCACAGCTGAAGTGCTGACCCCACCTGAGAGAAGCACAGGGCATAGAGACTGTGCTGAGTGGGAGTCTGATGAACTAAGTCCCAAACCACATGTGAGGATATGTGTCCTCTGGCTGCTCCCTGAGCTCTGTGAAGACACAGTTTCTCCCAATGCAGAGCCAGCCCCCACAGGACATGCTCCTCATTCTGAATCCACCTTTCAGTGACACAGAAACTGTCCCGGCCACCGACCAGCAGTGATCGGGGAACACTGCAGATGGCTCTTGCAAACACGAGAAAAACATGCACAGAGACAACCGAGTCCTGTGGAGAAATAGGGGCAAAACAGCCACTCTCTCTAGTGGGGAGTTCCATGGCCACCCTCCCTAGGGGAGAGTGCCCCTAAGGGAGAGTGCCTCGTTCTCCTGCACGAGCAGGCTTTTTATTGGGTTTGTCTGCATAAGAATGCAGGTAAAGCTCGTTGCTCATTGACAGGAAGTAAGGATCAAACAATAGGTAACAAGGAAGTCTGAGGGCCTATTTTGAGTCAGGGTCAAAGAGCTGTAAAAAAACTTTAAGGAACATATTTCTTCCTGGAACCTTATCTTTCAACTGAGAGCATTCCAAACAAAACTGGTTTCACAGGATTTTACATATTCTTTCTTAGGCCTGATCACCTGGAGAACCCGCCCTTTTCAGCACAGAGCTGCACCATCCTGTCATTGTTTCAGGCTTAGGTGGAGCAAAGGAAGTAAGGCACCAAGAGATAAGGGGATTTTCTTGCAGATGATGAGGACTCAGGCTTTGTCAAAGCCGAGAGGCGAGGGTCCATCACCCCCTTTTGCTGTAGCCCCAAAGTCCTTTCTTCGTGGCCGCCCACGTGATTGTGCCTGTCTTTAGATCGTGCCCCTCTTGGGGAATCTTACCTGTCATTGGCTAACTGACCAAGCATTGGGGGCCAATTATGGATGAAGTAGAAGAAGCAGTGCTCCTGCCAGGGAGATAAGCTTGTCTCATTGATGGCTTATGGTCCAAGGTTGTTCCCTCAGCCTTAGCCTTGGTGGGGGGTGTTCGTGGTTTACAGCTTCTGATACCAGGCAGGGTGGTTCCCAACAGGTGGAAATGTTCCGAGACTGCCCCGGGTTCCCTCTCAACCCAGGCACTGGTGATCCCCATATCTGTATCCAGGGTCACCAGGAAGAATGTTAACCAGCTCCAGTCCATGGTTAGAGGACATGACTTCAGGACGTCTTTAGGGGAGAGTGTGGCTCTGAGTGATGCTCTTACGGCAAAGACAGACCTGTAGTAACGTACTCTACTTCTAATTTGTATATACACGAGGCAAGGGACTCAAAGGGGATTTTTGACTCCACCTGTAAGAGGGTAGGGGACACAGAGACCATGTTCAGTGGCAGACTCAGGGTCCAAGTCCAACCTGATATTATTGGATATGCACCCCCTGTCAGGTCCCTGAGCTCTGTGCAGACATAGCTCCCCTCAGTGAGGAACAACCCCTGACAGGACAAACTCTTCATTGTGAGCTCACCTTTGGTGACACAGGGACCAAAGGGACCAATCTGACCTTGATACCTGCATGTTTTATTGCTGGATCAATGTGTCTCCAAATCTTTGTTACTATTGGGTTAATAGAATCTTCCCTGTTCCCAGCCTCTTACATTTCAGATAATAGAAGCACTACACATACCCCCATTGACTGTGGTTCTCATGTCTTATCCAGTTTGGTAAATACTCTTACAGAATAGGGTGTTTACAGTCACCTCAAGTCCAGTTTTATTTTAGATGTTTTCTGACAAGTATGAGACCCAGTACCTCAGAGGAAATCCTTCTCCAACTCCCTGTAAACCTGCACCTGGGGCAGGAGCCCTGCACTTCTCAGTCCCACATGTCATATTGCCGATAGCTCAGGGAACCTTGTAGCTGAGATCCTCAACAGGCTCCTCCTCTTCCCAGATTTTAACTCACTGGAAACATGCATTGGGCAGCCCTAACCCTTCTGAGGTTTTTGCCCCAAACACTCACTGTGCTAATCTATTTTAAAGGGACGCTGTGACATTAAGCACATTCACAAAGTTGTGCAACCATTGTCACCTTCCACACCCAGAAATGCTGACTTTCCCAAACTGGCTTGGGGCCCATTAAATAATAACTCCCTGCCTCCTGCCCCTGCTCCAGCTGCCACATTCTGTGCTCTGTCTCCAAAAACTTCACCTTCCCAGGTTGTTACAGACGTGGAACCCCACAGTCGTGATTCTGAGTGTGGATTGTTTCTCTAGTCGTGTGTCCCCATGGTTCATCTGTGTTCTTGCATCTGTCCATTCCTTTCCTTTTTAAGCCTGAACGATATTTTCTGGCGAGGATGAAGCACAGCTTGCTCATTGAGTTTCCTATTCCATCTCTTCTGTATACACAAGAACTCAGTTGATTGTAAACAACTGTTGCTCTTCTGTTGATCAGGAAAGAAGGGACACAGCACAGGGATGGCGGACACCGAACTCAGGTGAAAGGAGTCAACATGTGAGCACATGAAATTCACAGGAAACATCTGTGATCAGAGGTCGTGCTGTGTTAGGGAAAAGAGTAGTAATTTCCATAGTGTGTCTGTGGTCGTCTACCATGTTCTCCTGCCCAACCTGGAAGAAGCAGGACAAGGAGAAAGTGGGAAATGGAGACACACCCCATGTGATAGGGGAAGGGTGGATGGGGCCCTGGGTCTGACAGGGACCAGGTCCATCTCAAACTTACAGCTGTCTCATCCTGATGTTCCTGGTACTGGGGCATTCATCTCACCCCTGCACTGTGGCTCTGAGGAAATAAGAGATGGCAGAAAGAAGGTTAACTTGGGAAATTTTGAGGAGTGAAGGTGACATAACAGTTTCAGAGGAGTCTCAAATATAGTTCCAGTCCAAGCATGGTAGGGCTGAGCTGCAGGAGGAACCTGTGTGCCCTGGATGCTAGAGGCAGAGAAAAACTTTTGGATTAGCTTGATGTCCATACACTTCCCAAAACTGAAAACATGGACATATACACAACATGAAAGATTATAATAATAATTTTATGTTTTGTAATATGTTGGTTTCAAGATAGTTATAAATATAGACACTCATCCACTGTTTCTGTCAGTCATATCCACTCACATACTCAGTGTCTCTCATTCTCCACAAGTTACCTCTTAAAATAGCAACAATGAAAACTCAACTGAGCCCAAACCCCATGATGAGTGGTGTGTGTTTTGTTCCTACCAAGGACTGGAAACACCTGAGAATCCAAGGCTGGGCTCCTGTCCCAGAGCTCCAGGGTCAGGGCTTGGCTGCTTTTCATGAACAGAGGGGCCCTTTTTGCATGCCATCCTACTATATAGGGAGCTCTGGGTTTGGATGGTGACATGGAGGACATGGTCCCAGAGTGTGACTTGTCTAAGGGTTATGTTTGTTAACACTTACTCCCTATATCTGAGATTGTGCTATGCCCGCTGGCCAATCAGGTCCATGAGAAGTGCACATGGCCTAGGATAGTGCATTTTCATAGAAGAGAGAATTTTAAAATGACAGATGCCATTGAAAGTCACAAGTAATGAACACACAGAGGAAATTCAAAGCTCACAACCACAGGGAGCATTAAAAGTGCAGGAGGTTCCTCTTCATGTGACAGGAAGTTTGATATGTCTCTGTTCCCTTTACAAAGCATTCAGAGTAAGGACTAAGAGAGTGTATTTCTAAAGCACTTGGACACAATATTGGAGAACTTGGAGCATCTGTTTGGTTGTTTGGGAGACAGAAGAGTGAACTCTTCAGAGAAGTGGACTGAGCTCCTGGACATGTTAATTTGTGGAGTTTGGTGATACATATGCAGCATTTTCACTGCCTCATCTCTTATATCCTAAAATCTGTGGTAAAACCAGGTTCTCACATTTGAGATACGTAAGAAACTCAGTCATAACTAGGTCTGCTAAGGTTAATATTTATGTAGAAATTGAAGAGTAAATGTGTTGAAATTTTATAAATCAGATTATAGAAAGCCTTGATGCAAACCACTAATAGAAAATAGCATACATAAATACAATCACAAATTATATGATGATTATTGGTTTTCTTTATATATTGATTACAGGATGAAGCAATCATTCAAATGACCTCCCTTTACTGGAGCTGTTGAATCAATCTTTATGTTAAACTGTTCATCATTTGGCAGATTGGCCTGATGCTCACCATCAGGATGTGTGTTTACATGGACGTATGATGTAGGTTTAATCAGGGAGCAAGAGAGGGGGTATGTTGGGGCCCCTGGTTCTTTGATAGCTAATTTCAGAAGAAGCATCTCCTGTCTCTCACAGTCCCTATTCATGTCAGTGAGTGATCCATGAGAGTTTGTCACCATGGTCCTACATGATGGGCATCCACTAAACTTTCACTGATTGTTTCAATGGCAGCATGGGAAACAGAACTCCATGCATGGGGAAGAATTACCATGGAGCAGTAAAGGAACCTGGTTCAAGTTGATACTTTTGCTCTGAATTACAGAGTCTAAAAATATAAATGTGAGTAGATGGCAGTGCAAGGTTTGTCTTTGTTTCAGTGTCACAGGAATATAATACAGTGTGGATGTGAGTTGTTCATTGTTAAGGGAGTCCCCATGGTTCTCTCTGCTGTGTGATGACATCAGTACTGGCCCAGGGAGAGAGACAATGCAGGGTTGTGGTCTCAGGTGACTAGAGTTCTTAGGATCTCTCCCTGAGGGAGAAATGAAAGAACTCTGTGAGGTTACAGACTGTGATGGAACATGGAACATGGAACATCTGCCCATCCTCGACTTTGCTGCCAGAATATCTTGTCTGTAATGCATGGCCAGAGGCCAGAACATAGAAATTACCCTTTGACTTTCATTAATTTACTTTTCCCCAAACACATTTTTTTTTCAGAAATAAGGGGATGCCCTGGAACTTGCTAGGAGACACCTAGTATAAATTCTGAAATGTGACCCTACCAAGGATTCTCAGATGACACCTCAATGAAACACTTCATTAAGAGGACAAGGAGGCTCCAAATGTGCCCCCTGCACAATCACAACAAATAACAGGGTTCTCTTCAGAAGCATCTCCCCTGCCTTGTCCTCACAATGCATCTGGTCTCCTGAAACTTTACGTGAACTTGTGATGTGCCCATGTCAGAATTAGCCCTGGGTCAGGTCCTCACTGTGTGTGAGGGAGTCAGGATGCCCACTACTCTGTCACCTCTTCAGCCACTTCAAGTTGCCCCATTCTTCAGAGCGTGACACATACTGGATGTGAGTCATCACAATCTGTCTATCACACACTAATACACAGACAGGTCCAAGGCTCTCTGGCTGTTCATGAACTTCACTGGGGTCAAGGTGACTCTGTCATGAGAATTCTGATTTTACTTTGTCTCACTATATTCTGTGTCAGTTTTTCCCATCTACTTATGTCCTTGCCTGGGGCATCGAGCACTGTTGCACATATTGGCTTGTGAAGGGGTATCCAGAAGCCTTGCAGGAGACCTTCACTGAGCACCCAGGCTTCCTCACTTCAGCTCCAGACAACACCAGATGCAATGAGCATCTAGGCATAAACATCTCTGGAGAGGGCACAGGAGTGGTTTAAAACACCCATTGATTATCCCTGATATCTTCTTCAACTAAGAGACTGTGGAGCCCCTTACCTGTAGCCACTGCCACCAGGAAGAGGACTCTCCAGCTCCAGTCCATGAGGGTCTGTGCCATCAGGACTTCTGTAGTGGAGGATGTGGCTGTGGGTGATGCTCTCAGGGCAAAGACCAACCAACATTTAATCTAGTCTACTTCTTCTCATTTGCATGATCATGAGGCACAGATTTTCATAAGTGAAGACTGGGCCCCACCTGGGAGAATGTAGAGGATGCATAGATCATGATCCAAGAGAATGTCCAGGTCCTAAACAGTGTTGTATGATAGGTGCAGCCTGCCATTTTCCTGAGCTCTATGCTCATGTAATGCCTCCTTCTGAATAAAAAGATCTGACATTTGCTCCTCAATGTGAACATAAGTTTGAATCACACAAAGATCATCTGGTGTAGTTCTAGGCTTTAATACCATAATATAATATTCCTACTTCTGTGTGCCTCCAAAATGTTGCACTTCATGAGTTTATAAAACCATCACTGTCCCTAGATCTTTACAATTCACAAATAAAGATGCCCTAGAAATACCCACACTGACTGACATTCATGTTGTATAGTCTTTGGTAAATGCTCTGTTATAATATGAAATTGAGAGTCACCTCATTCCCAACTCTTATGTTAGATAATTTGATGGGAAGAGGAAGGCCCAGACCTTTGGGGGAAATCCCTCTCCAGCTCCCTCTACACCTGCTCCTGGGGCAGTGGTACTGAGCTTGTGGGCCCTGAGCACCCCTTGATGATCCACTTGTGCCCTGCAAAGGATGTTCCAGTCCAGGCTCACAGGGCATACTTCCCTCAGGGACTCTAGTCCAGAATTAGAGGCTGCAAACTTCAGGACACTCTCTCAAGGACACCCTGTTCTTTAAGATATGAGGATACAGAAAACCAGCCTTACTTAACCCCAGTGACTCTGAAGTGTGTCTGCATGTCAGTTTTCTGGAATCTATGAGGGGGTCCTTTTCCTGAATCTGTTATCTAACAGCCAACAGATTCTGCACTGACAGCAGCACTGACTCAGCCAATTATCCAAAGCCTGAAAGCTCCCAGGGGCATTGAGGACTCATGTTCTCTGGTTCCTCTGCTTGTAGATTCCATTTGAATATCCTCATACATGTTTCTAATCCCACTGTATTTATATTGATCAATAAATCACACACACACACACACACACACACACACACACACACACACACACAGTGAAGATTTTCATGCCAATTAACTACAGGGCCTCCCTTCTCCACTGTCCCTAGTACATGAGAAAGGCCAGGATACTGACCCTAATAAATTGAGTTACCTGATTTGACAATGAAAAGAAAGTAAATGTGATGTGTAGACTGGAGAGTATCCAACCTTTTGTTTTCATGTTTCCCATACATAGAACCTGACGTGCCCATGGTGAGAAGGGTCTCACTTGTCCTCAGGAGAGTCAGACTGAGAGGACCCTTGTCCAATCAGTGTAGTCAACACTATCCCGACATGTCAGGTGATCACACTGCACAGCCCACATGTCCTCAATCTCAGAGCTCACAGCCAAGAGCTCTGAGAGCAGGACAAAGGGGGCATTGGATGGGAGTCTCCACATGAGAAGATACAGGTGTTGATGCAGGAAGGTGGAACCCAGAATATTGGATGTGGCTATTTAGAGTCCTTGTGCATCAGAGACTGACTTGTTTTCCACTGTGTGCCCTGGAGTTCTGAGCACAATATGCAGTTCAGCCCTTTTGTATTTCCATGAAAAACTTTGTGTGGTGTCTGGGCTCACACTGACTTTATTTATCTGAGCCGCTCACACATTAATACAGGGATGGGCTTATGTGCAGATTCACAAAATTCTGAATCATCCCCTTAGAAGGTGTATCTCCTTGTCACAAATGTAGCATAATGGGTCATGTGACTTTAGAGTTTCTTCAGTAAAGCCCAGTGTTTTGTGGAGCCTGTTACATCCAGTTTGTGTATAATCAGGTCATGTAAATCTAGAACATTTGCAGGAAAATCTCAGAGACTCTGAAGGACAGGAAGAGCTGCAAGAACACAGCCAAGATATGGCCATATTTCTGCTGAAGACTAAAGGTCAGTGAGAGGTGTGAGATTGATGCTGTCCAGCTGCTCCCCCCACCCACAAGCATTCTGAAAGCATGAGGTTAGGATGCAGCTGGATGGGCATGACCACAGAGATGGCCTGCAGGAAGGACAGAAGGTTCTGACCCCGTGACAATGGCAGAAACCGACTTCCATGATAGTCTTGGCAACCAAAGCCTCCAGTAGCACCACTGAGTGATTCACAGAAACATCCACAGTGTGGGTCCAATGGGAGGAAGTTGAAGCCTGGTTCTCAGCTGAGTTAATTAATAATGAGCAGGAAGAAGTGACACTAGCATTACACATCAGGGCACCTGTGGTTACTGTCCTTTCTAGCAAGTCTGGGTGCACCAGAAACTGTGGGAATAACAAAGAGCTACACCATAGTCAAAATAGCCATACTTAGAAATGACATCCCATGAGACTCAGGTATTTGGATTGTCAAACAATGAATTTAACATTCTAATGACTTGTTAGAAGCTTAAAGGAAAAGGGAGGGAGACTTTGGGATTATAAAGGTAACTAGAGGTAAATGAAATAATCAAATGGAGAAAATGACAACAAGCCAGACCCAGAAATGAAAAATGCTTTGAACAGACTCACAATGAGACTACTGATCATCAGGAATTCTGGATCAAAGCCCCAATAGGAAATCCCCTCACTCCTGGAAGGACAGATACTGTAAGAGGGCATCAAATGAAAGTGAAACAGGTCAAGTGCTTGCATGCATATGGGGAAAGGAAGCACTAGCAATCTCTGGATGGTAAAATAAAATTGAGCTGCTGTGTGGAAAACAGCATTTCGGTTTCTCCATGAAGAAAAAAAAACATGGAATACCACTTGATTGAGCCATGAAGCTTCAAGATATTCACTCAGATAATAAAAACGGTTATCAGGGAGCATGTATAAAGAAACCTTGGGTAAAAAAAAAAAAGAGGGAGAGGATGACATGTGGGAGGTTGTGTTGGGTAGAATGGGGGAGAGTAATGGAGGGAAAAGTTGGACAACTGTAATTAAACAGCAACAAAAATTCTAAAAAACAAAACCCAGTCACTAGAAGTGGTACTTGCACTTTCCTGTCCAGTGCAGTATTATTCACTGTAGTCAGTTCATAGAAACCACCTCAGTTTCCATCAGTGGGAGAATCATAACCATGTTCTATATATTTGTGACAAAGTATCACTCAGACTTAAAAGAGAGGAAATCCTCTCATAAGCCACAATGTGGTTGAAACTCAGTAATATTATGCTGTGTGAAATGACTTCACATTAGAAAGGTAAATATTGCATGATTCTGCTTATACTGTACATTTAAATTAGATGTGTTTTCCAACTGCTTGTGGAGGCAGTCAAGGTTGTGTTGGTGGCAGGCTACTACAAGAGACAGGGAAGTCATAGAGTTTTGGCTTCTATGGAGCCCTGTGCTTACAAGAGAGAATGACTGACAGTTACCTGGAGGAGACAGTTGTTGCTGGAGAACATCAGACTTGGCCGTGGATGCTGTGCATTTACAGTAACCTGGGGTGTTTGCTTTAATTTGTGTAGCGGCCCATCCCTCATGGCACTCTTGAGATCAGGGGGTGGTCAGTCTGCACAGAGCGCAGCTTCCTACCTGGGAATGGGAGCAAGGACACGAAGCCCAGCCACTGTTGTGTCAGCATGGTTGTGTGAATGCCTAGTCATGCTCCTTTGTAGTCTCTGAGACTTGCCCCTTCCACGCTGAGTAAAAAATCATTAAGACCACCTGATTTATGTCAGTATCATCACCATAACCATCAACATCACCATCGTCAACATGATCATCACTATGACTATAACCATCATCATTCTCACCATAACCATCATCAACATCATCATCATCATCACCATAACCATCTTCCTTATCACCATATCATCATCATCATTATCATTTCTTTACTTAGAAACATTCTTACTATTATCTGTTTACAAGGGTTTGTCCATAACCATGGCTCTTTATCTGAATGTAAAGCAGCTGCCTCCTCTTAAAATGGCATTGTGAGATTAATTCACAAATGTCCCACCTCTGGGTTTCCCCAGTGTCTTCTAAAAGCTGATGACCTTGGATAGGGAACAGATTCACCTAAGATGTTGGACCAAGACCCCTATCCAACTCTATCTCCATCACCATATACACAGACAGCACCAAGACCCTCACCATCATTCGATTATTTGTTATTTATTTTTCTCATTTTCTATAGAAATGACGATCATTATGACACATAATGATTATTTATCTATATTTCTTGCATGTTTTTATAGTTATTAGCTACAGTAGGTAGGCAGATTCTTTTTTAAGCTTGACTGCTGATGAATAAAGACTCTTTCCATCCTCATCTCCATCTCCCCCACATGGGGAATCTGATATGAAAGGCTGGGCCTCCTCTTTAGATGTCATTGGGAGACTGAAACTACACAAGACATTACAAGCAGACTCCCCTCCCTCACCTCAACGACATAAATTTCAGCCAGTCTCCTTTCCTAGGTCTATCAAAGCACTAGTGACTTGTTGAAATTCTATTCCTGTTCCTCCGAGAGATTCCAAGTATGTGATTCATAAATTTTCCATGCCCCCTTGGTGGTGTTTGTCATAACTCTGGACATCTAAACAAAGCTATTTGGTTGCCTCTGCCTTTGTGTGGTGTCACCTATGCTTGCTGCTGTAAGTAGGATGCCAAGTATGTGGCCATCATCACCAGTGGACTTTCTCCTCTGCATGAAGTTCAAAGGTCTCTAGTATGGGTTGTCCTTCATGCACAGGGCTTGCTGCTGGCCAGCTTATATGCTGACCTGTGTGAGGCTGGGCCCCATGGTTAAGTCTAACAGAGTGACTGGTCTGAATAGCTGATGAGCATCAGAAGGTTGAAGGCTCATTGGAATTGAGCACAAGAGTACCTGAAAGAGACTCCCTTTATTCCCCGAAATACTTTGCTTTCTGCTCACAACAGACTTGTCTAACTCAGATGCTTCACTGGACAGGGAAGAATCAGGAATCCAGAGAGATTCCCTCGGGGAAACTGTTACAGGAAAAAGTAACTACACACGAAATTAGCCAATACCTCCAACAGAACCTGCTCCTGAGATGGTCTTTGTGTTGAGACCTGGAGTGCCTCCAGATGTTTGCAGCCCTTCCTGCAGGTACATTTGTGTCTGGGTGTCTGCTGACTTCCTGTCTCTGTGTCTGCTGTACAGTAATACATTGTCATGTCCTTGTCTCTCAGGCTGTTCATTTTCAGGTATAGTGTGTTCTTGCCATTGTCTCTGGAAATGGTGAATCAACCCTTCACAGGGTTGGCACAGGATGTGCTACTTCCATCAGGATGTTTGCTGCAAACCCAACCATTCTTTCCCTGAGGACTGGCAGAACCAGTTTATCCAGTTGCTACTGAAGGTGAATCCAGAGGCCACACAGGTGAGTCTCAGAAACCCTGCCCTCCACCAGGGCTGCACCAAGCCTCCCCCAGACCTCACCACCTGAACCTCACTGGACCTCACTGGAACCCCACTGGACACCTTCAAACACAAAGACTTCTTCACTAGAAAACTATCACCTATCTACTCTTCCTCTCTGTCATATGGACTCACATACTGTGTTTCTGGTTCTCCATAAAATACCTCATAAAATAAGAGGAAGAAAAACCCAGCTGAGCCCAAACTCCATAGTGCGTGGTCTGTTTTCTGTCCTGAGCATGGACTGGGAACACCTGGGAATACCAGGTTGGGCTCCTGTCCCAGAGCTTCAGGGTCAGGGCTGGGCTACTTTTCATGAGCAGAGGGGCCCTATTTGCATGCCCTCCTATTACAGAGTGCAGCCAAGAGGGGGGGTCCAAATGGGCATTTGAAATGGGGTCCAGAACTCAAGGTGTCCAAGAGATTTTAAGATGTCTTCACCCCTTCCCCCACAGGTGTGAGTTGTGGGGAGAGGCACACAGAGCAAGAACATGCAGGGCAGCTTTACAGCTAATCCATGGCATGGTCATTTAACATGCCTATAGCCTTCGGCTGGTCACTTAGATATGATAAATAACTATGGTCATGCTCTAGGCCAGGGGTATGTAAAGGGACCTCGCCCCCAAGATGTGACGGGGGGGTAGGTCCCTTGAGTTACAGCGCCTGCACGAGAGCTCGGAGAAGATTGGCTCCATGACATGGGGTCACACCTGCCCAGGCCCACGATGGCAAACAGAAAAGCTGGAGAAGACAGCAGAATGAGGGCAAGTGTGGCCAATTGTAGAAGGAGTCAGAAATGAGGCTGCAGAGGAAGATTGGCACGGGGATTTAAACCCAGACATGGCAGCCATTGAGGAGAGAAGCAGGCAGTTTTGGCTGAGTGGGGACTCCCGTGGCCCTGAGAGAGAGGACCAGCTGCCTTTGCCAGAGCGGGGACCCCCACAGCTTTAGAAGGGGGTATCATCACCCAGTTTTAGCAGAGATCCTGGTGGGCAACACAGCTGAGGGTGCCAGGACCCAGGGAGGTCTCCCAGTCAAGATGGAGTACTATCTGGGAATAACCAGAGGACTGCCTAAGCCATGGATCTCTGTTTCCTTTCCTGAGATATGGTACTCTGGACTGGGCAAAGGGGGAAGGAAGGACTGTGTCTGTTTGTGGTTGTTTTTAAGGGACTTTAGGATTTTTTTTTATGAAGACATTAGGTCACTACTTTAAGTTTGTATAACATTAAATAAACATTCCCTTTCCTTTTCACGAATCCCTGGCATTGAGAGACGTCTTTCCTCTGGTGGCGGACATAACGGATCTGGGGCTTCTTTCAGTAATAGTGTATTGTCCCAGGCCCCCCTTGTTTGTTCTGTAACACTCCTACTGTACAGGGAGTTCTGGGTTTGGAGACCTGCAGAGAGGGCTGTGCTTCTGTGAAGGAGTTAGTGTCCCATAAAGTGTGGTCAAGATAGCATTTAAATAACTAAACAGAGAATCCTGAGCAGGGCTATGTCATGCCCCAGAAGCCACATATGGTGACAAAGAGCCCAGCATATGGGTCAGTGTCCTCTCCATTAGCCCCACTACTCCCCTGACCCTGATCCAGGGCACAGTGGGGCACACCATATGAGGCTGTAGCACCCCCTTGCTGTAATGAGAGAGCCTGAACGAGTGTTGCATCTACTATTACCTACCCTCCAGGGCTATATACACCTGTGGATTCAAAATCCTCACCCGAGTGGAGAAGCCTTTGTATCACCTGTGGTGTGGCCCTAGATCAGCTAAAGTAAGTCAAGTTCACCTAGAATTGACACATACAACAGCTGCTAAAGTCTGTGTTGGGCCCAGGACCACTATAGTGGATCCACACTGTCCCGTTCTGTCCCCTCTGTTCTGTCAGGTTCCTCAGACAATCTCAAGCCCTGATGTAAATTGACTTAACAATGTGAGAGTTACAAGGTCATGTGTAACTGTTATAGCTGCAGGTATCCCTCTGGTCAGACAAAACCGAACCAAAAAAAAAAAAGTACAGAAAGATGTGTACTAACAATAACAAATGCAACAACGATAAAATGATAAGAAAAGAAAAAAGAAAAAAGTACAAACATGTAGAACAATAAAAGACAAATATAGAATTAGAGAAGTAAAACATTATAGAACATAGAATAGAAAAATAGAAGAAGGAAGGGGAACTAAAGAAAAGTGCATATAGAAAAATAAAAATAAAAAAATAGAATAAGAATGAAAATACTGATAAGAAATGGAGAAGCCAAAGAACTTATATGCATGATCCATGGACATGAACTAAGATGGGGAGGTTACTGAAGGGAAGGGGGGTACCAGGTAGATGAGGGAAAAGGATGAAAACCTGGGTCAACTATAATAGTATAATCAACAAAATACCCTTTTAAAGAAAGAAACCCTGGCTGGTGTAGCTCCTAGATGGTGAGTACAGGCTGCAAACCAAAGGGTTGCTGCTTTGATTCTCAATCAGGGTGCATGCCGGGGTTCTGAGCCAGGTCCCCAGTGGGGGCCATGTGATAGGCAACCACACATTAGTATTTCCCTCTGGCTATTTCTCCCTTCCCCTCTCTCTAAAAATAAATAAATATTAAAAAAAAAGAAAAGTGAAAAAATTAGAGTGAGGCAAGCGAGGAGAAAATAAGTGATAATGAAGAATAAAGAGGGAAATTTAAAAAAAAATAAATGCCAAAGGAAAAATAAGGAGATTTTAGAAGATTAATAAAGACAAATGTGTGGACCCTCCCAGCTGATTGATGAGCCTGCTGTGATCACCCCTGGATAAGCTGTTTGTGAATTCCTTCGGCTCTTGCTCCACTGCCTTCCAAAGGAGCCACTTGTTGTCTGGTCCTGGGCCTCCTGAGAGATTCTCTGTTGAAAGCCAGTGTCGGATGCTGTCCTCACCCAGCCTTGGGCAAACTGTAAGGATGGGGTTTCTATTAGACCAATGGATGGGGCCTCCCTAGCTCAGAACTCAGGTCTGCCTCTGTCTGGCCTTTTGAGTGTCCCCACTCTGAGTACCTCTTCTTCCCCATCGGAAATGTGTTCAGTGGGGTTATCAAGTCTTGGCAGTGGTGATTCAAACATTCTTGGGAGTGATTCTCTAGTGGAGGGCACTTCCTCTCCACCCAGTGGCTGCAGGGTGTAAACTCAATAGAGACGCACAGTTTGCTTCCCCATAATGCAGCTGCACAGCCCACAACATGCCCAACTGACTCTTAGACAGAAGCTCACCTGGGAACCTGTGCAGAAAAAAAAAAAGCTCTCTGTAGCCTGCCAAGGGGATCCAAAAAATAAAATAATAATAATAATAATGAAAAAAGAAGAAGAAATAAAGAAAAAAAGAAAACCAAGCCCACGTGGCACTACAAATTCCCCAGCTCCTCCAGAGCTCCAACAGGTGAAATGATGTCCTCTTGCCATCTAATAAGCAAGACTGAGCCAAATACTGAGCCCAAGCTTTACCCCTTTATCTTGGAAAACTACAGAACTGGTGTGGACCTTGTGATCTAACATGCAGGGTTGGGGTGCCTCCCATGAACAGGATGTGTGCAACACACGTCCTCTTCCTAAAGCCACACAGTCCAAACTCCCAGATGTTCTCTGCCCACAGTCCTTCCAGAAAATAAAGGACCTCTCAAAGTCACTAGTGAGTGCACAATGCAGATGGCTCCTGCAGTCTGGAACTGCCTCATGACCACTCCAGCAGTCTCAGAATCTGGTCTTGTAACAATTGGGTCACTCTGTCTCTAGGACACTATGTTCCAAATCTCCCAAAAGGACCAGATACCCCCAGGTTCCAAATCCAAATGTTACATGGCCTCCTCTCTCCATCTCTGTTGCTGAGGTAAGGAGACCCCTGCATGGCTGAGACCCCACATTCTCAGTAGGAGGGAGCTCCCTGCCACAATATCTTTTAGATTTTAGAGTTCCTGCATCTGCATGGAGGGTAGTCTCACCTTCTTATTGTCTCCTCTCATATTCTTCCGTGTCCTTGTTTATGAAGTTTAAGACCATCTACAATTAAGTTGGTTTTCCAAGTTCATTGCTCTGCAGGTTTGCTGCAAGTTCTGTATGGGCTGGGAGGAAGTGGACTGAGCTTCCCACTACTCTGCAGCCACCTTGGAGACTCTTCAATCTTTCTTTTCAGGTAATGTTTCTATAACATGAAATCCAATGTTTTAACAAAGATGTGTTTTCCATTCATTTCCAGCTTCCCCAATATTGGAAGAGTTAGGTTGGGACTGTGAAGGTGAGAGAAGGTCAATGGCCAAGTCATTTGTGATCACTGTGTGAGCAAGTGCATGTTCACAGCAGTGTTGTCCCTGGTGTCAGTCCCACTGGGATTTCCCAGGGATTCTGGGCCTTGCATGATGTCCAGTAAGCTAGGAGAGACAATAACCTCCTGTTACCAGGGCAGGCTCCAGGCAGCTGGTGGGGACACACACTGGACACAAACGTCAACTCTGTTGACAGTTACCTTCCGTCTGGTCCCTGAGAGTCATTGATTTACAAGGTTCCCATTACTACATGAAATAACCTACACACACTGTGCATTTCTAGATCATTACAGTGCCCTGTATACACCTCCACAGTGGCCATCCTAGACTCCATGGCTTGCAGGAATTAGTTTTTCTGCACTTTGTGCATTAATGAAGATGATTCCCTATCCTTCAGTGTGATGGTGAAACCACAGTTCTGCTTTGATTGCATTGGTGTTTACATGGGACCTCTTGTAATGAGTTTTTGGAAAACATGATTGAGTGGCAGCATGATTACACTACTGCACATCCCAGTGCTCTCAGGATCAGAGGAGAGAGTGAGGAAGACCTGAAAATGGGTTGAGAATGACCCAACGACCATGGACACATCTCACTGCCCTCTCGCAGAACAGTCCATCAACAAAACCTCTAAATCTCAGGCTCAACCCATGTTTCAGAATCCTGAAGAAAGTAAGATGGTTCTACATTTGGTTACATACTAAATTTATATGAAGAAGGAGTTTTTTTCATTATAAAGAGTTAATCAAAGGTAACATCATGTTTCACAAATGCATTTTGATGTTACAAAAAGCTGGAGTGATGATAGACATAAGGCACAATGCTACACCCTGCAATTTGCAATCCCCACATGTGAACACACACATATGCATGGAATCACACCCAGTTCATTCACATGTGCACTTTAGTTCCCGCTCTGTCCAAGAAATGTGGGAGGATCACATGCCACAGTGCACAGGAAGTCCACCCACATATTAAACACTTCTGAAAAATAAAACTTTCATTTAATTATTGAAATAAAATGGAAGTCTATTTTAAGTTTATGTCATATGTGAACAGTGATCATTTTACTTTTTCCTTTCTGATTTTGGTGGATTTTATTTAATTTTCTGACAAAGTGCTCCTACTAGGAATTTTGTGCTATGCTGAATGCCAGTGGTGAGAGCAGGTGTCCTTGTCTTGCTCCTGATCTTAGAAAAAAAATATCATTATTTCCACCACCTAGAATTAAGTAACCAGTTGAGTTTTACACATGGCCTTTACTATACGAAGAAGTTTCCTTCTATCTTTAGTGTGTTGAGTGTTTTTCTTCCCAGGAATATGTGTTACATTTTGTCAGTTTTCCATGCATTTATTGACTGGGTGATGTAGAATGGACAGTATCCCCAACAAATGGTATTGTGTTCCCTGGATATGCACATTAAGAGAATAAAACAAAACCCTATCATATAACATACTGAAATATTAACTCAAAATGGATTAAAGACCTGAATGTAGACCTAAAAGTATAAAACTCCTAAAACAAAACATAGAAAAAAAACTTGATGGCTTTGGATTTGACAATAATTTACTGAATGTAACATAAAACACAATAAACAAGGATAAATAAGGAGAAATTCACTTACATTAAACTCAACCTCATATGCATATGAAAATAATATCATTAATCACAGAAAAAGCAACCTGTGCAATGGGGAAAATGTTTTCAAATTACATATCTAGTCATGTGTTAACATCCATAATATAAAATGTAACTACAATTTAACATAAAAATACAAATGAAACAACAAAGAATGAGCATAAACAAGGTATTAGGAAGGATGGAGTGGACATGCTAAAAATGGAACCATGTGCACTATGAGTGGGATGTGGATTGATGCAGTTAAAGGAAAACAATATGGAAATTCCTTTAAAAATTAAAAACAGGACTGCCTCATGACACAGAAATACCACCTCTGGGTATGTATCAAAGGAATCAAAATCACTTTATCAACGTGTTATCTGTAGTTTCATGTTTATTTTAGCATTATATACAACAGCCAAAACATGCATAAAGAATGTATGTATAATAGACTATAATTTGCTATACACAGAAGAAAATCCTACCATTGGTGACAGCATAAATAGATCTTGTGGGAATAATGGTACAAAGAGAAATGAGATCCAGAAAGACAAATACTATATGAACCACTGTGCATGTAGATTCTTAAAGAAATCATTATAAATGACATCTGTGGTCACCAGTGGTGAGGCTTGGACAGTGGGGGGATTGGATGTTGATGATCTGAAGGTACAAACTTCCAGTCACAGGATGCTTGAGTCCTGGGGATGCAATGAGCAGTATGGAGACTAGATTTTACACTGCTGTACCATATGTGTGAATTTTGTTGAATAGAATAGATCCTCAATGTTCTCAGCACAAAAAACCCTCCATTTTCCTTCTTTTTCTTCTATTTTCTTATCTTCTTTCTTCTGTGTGTGTGAATCTGTGTGTGCATGTTTGCATGAATACCTGTGTTGAATCTGTGTGTGACTGTGTGCATGTGACTCTGTGTGTGAGGCTGTGCATAAGAGTGTGTATGAGGCTGCATGGGTAATTGATTATTGACTGACTGTGGGATTGTGTGTTTGTGTGTGACTGAAGGACTGTGTTGTGATTGTGGATTGACAGTGTTTGACTGTGTGTGTGATATGTAGGCTGTTTCTCACTGTGTGCATGGCTGTGGAGTGGTTGTTGGTTTCCCGTGTGTGTGATTATGTGTTTCCTTTTCATGTGCTAAGAGAACTGGATGGATGCTGACCACTCCTTATGCTAGCAGATATATTCCCTCCGTGCACATTTTCTTGTGCACTGAAGAGTTCAACATCAATTTTATTTAGAACTGAAAGAAAGACCTCTGATTCTTTCTAAAAGAGCTTCTGATTGAACACGTGCCCCCTCTGACCTTTGTGCTCATGGGCAGGACCTGTTGAACATTAGGGCAATGGAGTCAGGGTTCCTATGGATTTCTTCAGGGATCCAGCACATTCCTGATGCAAATCCCACGAACAGTGAAGCTGCAAACCCTTTGATCCAGTGGGAAACTTCCTACTCACCCCTACACCCTCCAGAGGGACATTGGAATCTGGCCTGGCATTGCCTTGCCCTCCGTGTGTGGTACAGTAACATATGGCCAGGCACCCAGGGATCACAGAGCTCAGCTGCATGGGAGCTGGAACAGGGAAGTGCCCTTGGGATCAAGATTCTGCTCTGTAATGACAGTTGGGGTATGAACTACACCTGGCACTGTGCACCCCATCTTTGGAGCATCTCTCAGAGGTTCATTCATCCTTAGCCAGCATCATGCAGCTCTCATGGGACAGGATACATAGGGACAAGGAGGGCACTGTGTACCTCCTTGGGAGGGAAGGCTCATTTTCAGCCTCTTGACACAAATTTCACCTAAGACTTTCAGATGTCAGTTTCTCTCAAGGAGCAGATCCCGAGCACATTGTGCCCATGCTATGCTCTTGTGCTCAGATCCCTACTTGGCTGATAGAGAGGGAAACACAGGCTTTCTCCTGCACTGTGCTCTCCATGGAAGCTCATTATCATTGACATGTGAGCAGCTTCCCTGCTTGTCAGGGTTTGTATCCCACTGATGATGGGGGTCAGCATGCTGAGTCTCTCACACACTGATACGTGGTCATGCCCTTCAACATCAGGCCATTGATCTTCAGATAGACTCGTGCTGTCAGAAGTATCCATGGAGAAGAAAAATCCTTCTGAGAAGCCCTGGCCATATGTGTGTTTCCCAGAGTTTGTGTTGACCCAAGTCACACTGCAGGCCATCTCCTGGGGCCTGCCCCACCCAGAACAGTGGATAGCTGGTGAAGCTCCACACAGAAGGCTTTCAGGAGACCTGCACTGAGGCCCCCGGCTTCCTCACCTCATCCCAAGGCTGAAGCAGCTCCACGTGGGAGTGGCCACCTGTGGAGAGGAGGCAGGTGTGGGTGAAAATTCCTCTTGAGTGTTCCTGGCCGGCTCTCCAGCTCTAGTCCATGGTGAGGGCTGTGTCATCAGGACTAATAATGTAGGGTAGGGTGTGGCTGTGGGTGATGCTCTCAGGGCACAGACAGACTCATGGTTAACCTAGTCTACCTCTCCTCACTTGCATATCCATGAGACAGGGCACTTTAAGGCTGTTATATGACCCCACCTTTGAGAGGGTACAGGACACAGGGACCGTTCTCAGTGGGACAGTCAGGGTCCAAGTCTGTCAGTGTTATTGGGTATAAGTTTCCTGCTGGCTCCCTGAGCTCCGCAGAGACATAGCTCCTCCCAGTGAGGAACAAGCCCCCACAGGACATGCTCCTCATTGAGAACCCACCTTTTAGTGACACAGTCAACCTGGACCAGTTCTGGGCTTTAATACCTGTAGGTTTTATTCCTTGGATCAGGGGGTCTTAAAAGGCAGCACTGAATAGGTTAAAAAAAATCCCTGTCTCCAGATCCTAATTTTCAGTTATCAAGTGGCCCTAGAAATACTCTCACTGAGTGAGGTTTTCTTGGTAAATTCTCTGATAGAAGAGGATATTTACAGTCTCATCATGTCCAGATCTTATTTTATATGTTTTTTTTTATGAAAAGAATAATTGTGCCACCAGAGGAAATCCCTCCCCAGTTTCCTCTGCACCTGCTCCTGAAGCAGCTGTCCTTACATCACAGGGTCTGTGCGCCCCCTGCTGTCCAGCCCATGCCCTGCAGGGGGATGTCCTGTCTGAGCTCACAGGGCATGGGCCTCTCAGCATCTCTAGTGTGGAATTAAAGGCTGCACCCTGACTTCAGCACGCTCCTCAGTGCAGGGCACTGTGAAGCCACCAGGGAGCTCCTTTGCTGGGGATGCCAGAGGCACTGACTCAGGTCACACCCCTGTGTCCAGAAACCCTCAGCAGTTTTGCGGGTTTCCAATGTCCTCAAATTTCTTTGCTTGCAGGTCCCACCTGAGTATCCAAGCATGCCACCCTAAATCCACTGCACTTCTACTGCTGAATGAATCACACACTAACACACACAGTGATGATTTTCATTGTAATGACCCCAGTTCTCCCCTTCTCCCCAGTTTCCTAGCACATGGGAAGGATCCCCACTCTCATCAGATTCAGTGAGTGGCTGACTGTGATGAGAAGAGAAGCAAACACGATTGACATGAAGACTTGAGAACACCTGCCCTCATAGTTTCCTGCTCCCACAGCACCTGGAACCTGAAGATTCTATGGTGTGAACGCCCTAGCTCCTCAGGAGGAAAACACCAAGGGCACCCTTTTCCAGTCAGTGTAGCCAACACTGACCTGGATATTTTGGAGGTCTCTGATGTACAGGCCACAGGCCCCCATTCTCAGAGCACACAGCCAGGAGTGCCGAGGGCAGTGCCAAGGAGGACACTGGGTGGTGGTCACCAGTGGAGAAGCAGGTGCTGATGCAGGGACAGCAGAGACAGAAAAGTGGTCCTGGGGAGTCAGAGTCTGTGGACCAGTGTCAGTGTAGCTTTCCACTGTTCTCGGTGTCCTCAGCGCCCCCTGGTGTCCTAGGCACTGCTGCACTCCAGCCCCCTTGTCTCCACACAGGAGGTTTGTGTTTGGGCTCACACTGACTTCCCCTCACTGTGTCTCTTGCACAGAAATACACAGCTGTGTCCTCGGTGGTCATGGATCTCAGCTGCAGAGAGAACTGGTTCTTGGACGTGTCTCTGGAGATGGAGGTGCGGCTCTTGAGGGACGGGCTGTAGTATGTGTTCCCACTATAACATATATACCCGATCCACTCCAGCCCTTTCCCTGGAGGCTGGCGGATCCAGCTCCAGCAGTAACCACTGGTTGTGATGGAGAATCCAGAGACAGAGCAGGTGAGGGAGAGGGTCTGTGAGGGCTTCACCAGTCCTGGGCCCGACTCCTGCAGCTGCACCTGGGACAGGACACCTGACGACAAGGAACATTAGACCCTGTCAGTCATGTGCACTCACCACTTCCCATAGAACTATTCCTAACATCTGAGACACTCACCCAGGGGGGGCTGTCACCAGGCACAGGAGGAGACCCAGCACTCTCATCTTCTCTAGAGCACAGCTCTGCCTTCTCGAGAAACCTCAGTCCCCTGTTAGGAGACAGTTGTGAGCTCCCACAGCCCAGGGGGCACTTTAAACTGGATGTGAGAAGGAACTTTGCATATAGGGGACTCTGGTCTCATAAGTAAGGAGAGACTTAGGTTACTTCCCCATGTCCTTCTGTTCCTTGAGCATATTTCTTCTCTCAGACTCGATGGCGTGGGTCAGGGATAGAAGCATAGTTGGGTCATGAGACAACTTTGAATCGTGACAGAGTACAGTCTTTCTTTCCACATTTAAACATTGAAACTGGACTGGATGAGGGACCATAGTCTTTTAATTTCATGCATTATTCAAGTGGATATTAAAACAGATTGACATTATGTCCAAACATCTGCCCAAGTCCAAAAGATCACGTGAAGTAGATTAATTGTTGCCAGATTGGAAAATGGAATTTTATGAAAAATAACAATTTATGTAAAATAAGAGTAAACTACAAAAAGTCTTTCCCTATACCTTGCTGAGGCCCCTAGTCCTGCAGGTGGTGGTGCAGATGCAGCCTCTGTCTCAGCCCAACTCCAGGGCATGAGCCACACTGGTCAGGTCC
The DNA here is from genome assembly GCF_019186645.2 of Phyllostomus hastatus. NCBI lineage: Eukaryota > Metazoa > Chordata > Mammalia > Chiroptera > Phyllostomidae > Phyllostomus > Phyllostomus hastatus. Next base: position 77,319 of record NW_025333639.1, read on the forward strand.
TGCTGCCAGGTGTACAGCCCTGGCCCTGCAGCTGAGAGAGGTGCTATGCACACTGTGTCCTTCCTTTCACATTTCACCAGACACAGATGAATAGAATCTGTTGAAGGCCTTGTCACTTTTGTCACTCCTATGCCATGTAAAAGCAGAGGGATACATTGGCTACCAGCCCAAGGGGGACACTGTAAAGTGAAAATTCACAGTGACAACATGTCTCCCAAGAAGGGAGCATCCATTCTGGGCAGCAGGGCCCTGAGTGTGGTGAGCATCATGGGGGTTGTGGTTTCTCACCATCATCCTGGCTGCACCATGATGTAGAGAGTGCTGGCCCTAAAGACACGTCACCCACATTGCAACCCCCTCAAAGAGACTCTCAGGTCCTTGTAATGCCCTGCACCCTAAGGACATGTCTCACTCTCTACTCTTGACCCTACACATCAACCTCACCCACTGCACTCATTTCAGGGACCCTGTGGCCCAGAATCCTGGACCAGGCTTCCCCTGTTCCCAGATCCCATTTCTGTGGGAACACCGATGGGACAGGCACACTCTGTCTGAGGTTCTTGCCCAAAAGTGAGCTCCTGAGAGCGACCTTGCATACTTGCAGCAATCCTGACTCCATTCCAACCCTGCAGGGTCAGGAGGCACCACCTCTCCTAGAAAACATGTGCACATCTCTCATTAGTGCTGGCTTGACATTTGTGGTAAAACATACACTCACTCACATTCAATATGTTAATCCATATAAAATGGACACATTGACATTAAGTACACTCACTCCATTTATAACTTTCATCACCATCCAGACCCAGAAATGCTCACTTTCCCAAACTGACTCAGTTCCCATTACATAATACCTCCCCATTTCCTGTCCCCACCACAGCCACACGTCCAGTGCTCTGTCTCCATGCCCTTGACCACTACGTCTCTCACAGACATGGAAACACACAGCTGTTGTGATTCTGAGAATGATTTATTCATCAGGGCATAGTATCTCCAAGGGTCTTTCTTGTTCTTGCTCTGTCCACTTTTTCATTTTTTAAGGTAGAATTCTATTTTGAAGAAACAATGGAACACATCTTGCTTATTTGTTTTATTATTCCATCTCTCTTGTTTTCACAAGAGTTTAGTTGACTGCAAACAGGTGTCTTTTATGTTTTCCTGATTAGGAAGCATGAAGCACAGCACAGGGAAGGTGGACAACAAACTCAGGTAAAAAGAGTCAACACATGATCACATGAAATGGACAGGAAGCACCCGTGACCAGAGGCTGTGCTGAGTTAGGACAAACAGTAATAATGTTCATTGTGTGCTTGTGGTCCTCTGTCATGTTTTCCTGTCCATCCTGGAAAGAGCAGGTTGAAGAGAAAGAGGTGTGTGTGACAAGGACAGGATGCATGGGGCCCTCAGTCTGACAGGGACCAGGTCCACTCCCAGAAAACACCTTCCTCAGTCTGGACTTCCTGAATGGGGCACATATTCTACTGATTCTGTGGCTCTGATGCAATAACAAAACGTGACAGAAAGAAGGTCAGGCAAAACTCAGGAGTGACAGTGATGTGAGGATCACAGAGGAGTCTCAAGGTGACTTCCAGGCCAAGCATGACACGTTTGAGATGCAGGAGGAGCCCGTGTGCCCTGAGTGCCAGAAGAAAAGCCATAGCTCATGGAGATAATCCAGGTCCAAGGCCATCAGCTAGGAGGAACACATTGGACCCCTGAAGACCTTCATCATTCAGGAAAGACCCACAGACTAGGGAGGACACTGTGCTTCCCCCAGTCCACTGATATTAAACACCTTCACAGAGACACCCAGATAATGTGGGCACACCAACCTCTTATCAAGTGCACCTCTTAAATTTAGTATCACATAACCTGCATACCCAACCCCCTCAACAGACTCAGGCACCCTTCTCCCCACATTATCCTCAATAGTGTCTTCATAATCATCCTCATCTTCATGAGACCTTAGCATGTGTGTCAATGACAAAAGTCACAGTAAAACTCCAGGGAAGTCCCTGGGTTCACACCTCACAGCTCATTGAGGAAATGTGAACTCCACACCTTTGAGAATGGGTGAACTGCAGGAAGGCTCACTAAAGAATCTTGGCCCCTCCCAAATCTGCAATCTTTGGAAGGAAACTGCTTACCCACAACCTTTGATACAATGAGAAAAGTCTCAGATAGTGGAAACTGCCACTCTAGTTGTCCCACCAAGACCCCTGTCTACTCCCTGGTATGATCTTTTCTGCCACCTCATAATCCTGGAGTGGTGTTGGCCCAAATGCATATATAACTCCCTTTCCCGTATTATTGCAATTATTAGGTGGACTCAGGAGTCTGAATCCAGGTGTCTATACTAGACATCTGGGAGAGTTTGAGCCTCACTGACTTCATCCACATCTTCCCTCATCTGGACACATTGGTAAGAAAAACTGGGGTATCACTGCTTTGCCCCTGGTGGGACAGTTGATCCAGCCAAGTCCCTGCTCAACACAAGAACCTTCACTGGCCCTCATTCTTGAGCACAACACACCCAGAGACAACTTCCTAGCCTGGGTCTCAGAAGCCAGTTCACCCCTGCTGGGGAAGCCTGCCTGGCCCTCCTGAGACCTGTAAGTGTCAGAACTGAGCTCTATACAACCCCATGGTGTATGGGCATCATCAGACTCAACGTCTGAAGCTACTTTGGGTGGCAGCACCTCTGAGTTTCCACAGAGGCTGCAGCCACTGGTGATGCATCATGATTCTGGGACAATGACCACCACCAGCAAGTCTTTCTTCTTCTTCAGGACTGACCACTGTTCTGTCACCTGATAGCAGGTGAGCCATGGGAGCTGCTGTTTGCTGCTTAAGAGTCTCCTCTGTTGGTATCCAGATTCCAACTCTGGAGAAGATGCAGGAGATGTGAGATGTAGTAGAAACCCCAGATTAACACAGGAACCCAGGGCCCACACTCACTCCCCTCTCTATGTCTCTCACACAGGGGTACAATGGCCATGTCCTCAGTGGTCATGGAGCTTAGCTTCGGGGGGAGGGGTGCTGATTCTGCGTATATCAGCAATAGCAGTGATGCAGTCCTGAAAGCTGGGTTGTACCTTGGGCTCCCTATGTCGTACCCCTCCCTCTTCAGCCCCTTCCCTGGAGGCTCATGTGTCCAATCAAGGAGTTATGCTAGGAACTGTACCCCAGACAATGAAAGTGAGGATGAAGGTTTTCAAAGGCCTCACCAGTCCTCAGCCTGAGACTTGCAGCTGCTCCTGGAACAGGTCACCTAGGAACAAGGGACATTCATCCTCCCTGGAAAGACTGGGCCCTGTGGCCAGAGGTTCCTGGGTTCCTGTATTACATGGAACACCTTTACTACTCAGGACAAAGTATTTCTAGACAGTTCATTTGAACATATGCGCTGCAGTCTATATTTGTCTTTTCATTTCCCTTATCAGTGCCTAGGTAGGACAGAGGATTTTAATTTTAGCTAAATTTAATTCATCAATATGTTAACTCAATATTTCAACTCAGAATTTCCCAGCCACCTCACTGTCACAGAGACTATATCATGTATTTCCATGATATTTTGACGAACAACTCTGTGGCCCTGTGATTGTGGAGAGGAGCAGCAGTGCTGGTTCACACATGTCGAGAGTCACGTGCAGAGAAGCAGTCCCTGTCTGACAGGTGCCCCACAGAGACCAGGCAGGTCTTCCCCCAGAGTGAGGCCCCTTGGGGCACCCACCTCTGTGATTATAACAATGAATGCCAGAGGGAATGGGCCAGTCACCATATTCCAATTTCATGAATCTTTCAGATGCTGTTCAAAAGGATGGACTTTTTGTCAAGAAATGATTTTATATCTGAGGCATCAAATTAAACGTAACAGCTCTTGCTAAAATCTATGATTACACTTTCCTGTGCAGTCGTGTGCCCATAGGGTTTTGCGTCAACACTAGACCACATATGTGACAATGTTCCCGTACAGTCCTAATGGGGCTCAAATATCCCTATGGCTTTGGGGCATTACTGGTGCTGTAATGTCGTAGTGCCTCCCATGGCTCACAGGTTCTTTCTGTTGACTTCCCTGCCAATGAAACTATTGCACTGGCAGTCTTGTAAAAGCACAGCCCCTTGGGTCACAGTGGTGGCTGAACCATCCATGTGTGTGCAGTTACACTGTGACATTCACACAGGACAAGCAGGCACAGTGATGCATTTCTCAGGTCCTATCTGCCCCTACCTGCACTGAAGTGTAAAACAGTTTGTGACATCAGTGTTGCTGTACATATAACCTTGTATAAAGACAGGCATTCATGAACTCACATTCTTTTGCTTTAAGTAATAATGATAATCCTTGTATTTGAACATCTTCCTCTAAATTACAGGGACACTTAGAGATCCTGATCCTTGATGTCAAAAATTTTATAATTCTGGCACTCTTATTGCTATTGTGTAGTAAACATTTGTTATATATCCTGTTTCCACTACTTTGTAAATACACACCTTAATTGTATTCTTCCATTTTGTACTTTTCTGTGAATTTTCATAAATCAGTCTTTCACTTCTGAAAAAATTAAAATTTGGAAGGGAAGCTATGTGTTGACTTCCTCAGTCCGTGCTTTCTCTGCGGGTCCCAGTACAACCAGGTGTCCTCCGAAGCCTCGTGCAGCCTGTCCTGCTGACCTGTGTCCATCCCTTCAGCAATGCCACATGGTCTTGTTCATTATGTGTGTGTGACACGTGTTCTCTAAAAGGTACAGAGTCCTCAATTATATACAAAAATACAAAAACTGTCACGGGATGGATTTCTGGTGGTCCTTGAAGAGGGCTTTGATAAGAATCTCCATCTTTATAGGGCCATCACTCTAAGTCCCAGCCACATGCACCCTGGTCAAAGGGGCTAATCCTCTGTCTTCACTTATCAGTGGAAGCACAAGCCAGGTCACAGAACCATGGGAGGTAGAGATGCCGTGGAACTGGGAGTGAGGTCCAGCACATCTCATGTGTCTATGCTGCACACTCACCCTGCACTCCACTGTCATCTGCAGAGCTCCCCTGTGCCAGGCTGGAATGACCACTGACCAACAGCTCCATGGACGGGAGTGCAAGACAGTCCACCCCAGGGCATGGCAGACCTTGTTCTTGGTTCCCACTCAGGGGGCACCCAGTGTCAGTGCAACATCTGGGACTGAGGTCTGCACCTGCTCTGCCCTGGAGAGACTATGTCCCAAGGGAGACAAGAACCAATGAAATGTGACTTGTTTGAGCAGAAGGGGGCAGAGCTCATCTTCTCTGTGCAACATCTGGGCGACTCTGAGACATGCAGATTAAGAGCCGAATATTTCAGTTAAACGGGGTGATTTCTACCCACTTTTATTATTCTAACCTATAGACAAGAAAGTTCCATTTTATATGCATCCCTAGACAAAAATACCATTACATAATCTTACTCTAGTCTCTTCTGTGTCCTTAGACTGTACAAGATGTGGTAAATATGCAGCCCTACCTCTCAATCCAGTGTCAACTCTGACATAAAGGATAAAGTACATCACTGAGCTTTGGTTGCTTAGGGAAATATGCTCCTAACCACTGAAAGACATAGCCCACTGAATCCTGTAGAAAAATAGAAGGTGAGGTGAAATGGGGAGCTTTGTATGGTCCTATCTACACATTCCTCCAGGTTTCCTTCTTCAACCCCCTGCACAGTGACAGTCTGAGAAGTGGAAATGTCCTTGGGCCCCTCATGGTTAGTGTGAGCACACACTCATGATCCCAGTGCATCAGTCCTCATACATTTATCCTCTTGTGTGCACACAACACATGCTTCAAAAAATCAGTTCAATTCCCTTCAACCAGGACTATGAAGATAGTACTGAGAACAGTGAGTTCATATGACATGGTGCATTTTTCTCACTGTTAGGTCTTATGGGAAGAAAATGGTCTCCCTCAGAAGGAGAAAATGTAATTCAGCTGTCTGTGTGGTACTGTGTCTGCACTGAAATCTTTCCCCAGGCATTGAGCAGTGGCACTGGCCATGGGGTCTGTGAAGCAAAGGACAGATAAAGCATCTGTTACTTTTAGGGTCCACTCACAGCCTCTTTGGTCACAAGAGATGGCTGGGCTTACCCATGGTAACCCATGAGAGCCATTCCCCAAGGGCATGAGTCTGATGGCCAGCTGCTGTCTGTTACTGTCAGACAGCAGGGTGGATTCTGGCACTTGCTTACTCTGTGGGTTCAAGAGGAATATGTGAGCTTGAGCACATCACACTTTGCATAAGTTCCCCATGACAATTCACCACAGGACCCCAGGTGGCCACTTTAACACGGGCACCAGGAAGTCCCCTTGATGGCTCCTGTGTCCTGGGAGTTACTTCCAATGGGATATAGCAGGCCTTACTCAACGTGCTCCTTATACCACAAGGTATTCTGTAATCTCAGGCACTGTATAGCCATCTTTATAGTAACTAGGTTTCTAATACCACCCTCTTGACCTATGGCCAGGGCACTTGGAAACACCCATGTTTTCCTCACACCCATGCACTGTGACTGTTCATTCCACTCAGGAAAAACAACATGTGATTCAGCTGACTGAGCTGATTTGCTCTTACCTAATGCCCCAGTATATTCCATCACTTACAATGCTGTGGCCTTCCACACAGGAGCTTTTCCATCAATCTAAATGTGTCACCTGTAAAACAAGCAGCAGATTTTATATAGTTATTTATTTATGTGCGTATAGCTGTGTGTGTGTGTGTGTGTATGCATGTATGCGTGCATATTTTTAGGGAGAGGGGAAGGGAAGGAGACAGAGATGGACAGAAATATCCATGTGTGGTTGCATCTTGCATGCCCCCACCACGGATCTTCCCTGCAACCCAATCATGTGCCCTCCTGAGAATTGACATAGTAACCCTTTGGTTTTCAGGCTGATGATCAATCCACCAAGCCAAATCAACCAGGGCAAACAAGCAGCATGGTGATGATCATTTGGGAGATGTGCAAGAACCAGTAGCTATGTGATAACATGAACCAACAAAGCCCAATGTTCTTCAAAGTCAGCCATGGAGGAAGAGATCCCCCAGATCAAGAACTGTTAAAGCTGTCCCTTGCACTCATCAAGTGGTATACTGCAGTGCAAATCATTCTCATTTTAATACAGAACTATTGTAGTGACAGATGACTTTAAGGAAGTGTGTGTGTTTCTGTCCAGGACTTGGATATTTTAGGTTCCAAAGTACTTTATGTTCTTCAGTCATAGGGGATTCTTCATGCTAGCTCGTATTCTCTACAGGGCATTCCTGCACCACCACACTGGGGAGTTTCTCTTCTAAAATCCCAGCACTTTCCAAGAAGATACTCATGTACCTTCTTCACACTGTCCAGTCTACATGAGGCAAAGAGTAGATACATACTCAGTCATGTCCGAGTATGAACATTATTGGCAAAGACACTGATAAGGGCATCAGAGATGAGATTTCAGACACCACTTGTCATTGCTCAGGCTTCTTTTTAAAGCTGGTCTTCTCTGGGGTTGGTCATGGAGGAGCTGTGTTGATGTTCCACGTGTGGACTCCTTGTCCTCCAAATCCAGCAGCCTGGCAGGTACCGACTTCTCACTTAGTTGGGAGACGGACATGAGCATCTATTTTGTTTTCACTCTTGGGGAATGTCACAGGCGACTCCTAACTGTGATCACTGAGAAAGTACCATTTCCACAAGACCTTGGACCTGTGCTGATTTATGAAGCATGTGTCAGTTATGTGGTCTCCCATGTCATTTAAGTTGCTGCATGATTGATCCTGTTTGCTGATCTTGCCATTATAATGTCTTATCACACTTGGGGTCTGCATCAAGCAAGCAAACTTCTAACAAGTTTGTGTCCTAATATGTTGAATCAAATCAGTATCTATTGTTTCAAGAATGGACTTCACAAACTTTCCACATGAAAGGAAATTGCCATTGAGTATTGTCCAAGATCAAAATGTAGAAAAAGTATTTGCAAGATCACTCACTGTGTGTTTTGGGTGCCCCCTGTTGTCAGGAGCGCACCCTGCATCTCAGCCCTTCTTTCTCCCTAGGGAGGTTTTTATCAAGGCTCAAGGTGACTTCCTCTCACTGTGTATCTCTTGCACAGTAATAAACGGCTGTACCCTCAGTTTTCAGGCTGTTCATTTGCAGGTATAGCGTGTTTTTTCCATTGTCTCCGGAGGTGGTGAATTGACCCTTCACAGAGTCAGCATAGTATGCGGTACCACCATTGCCATTAGTAGCTGATACACACTTCAGCCCCTTTCCTGGAGCGTGACGTGCCCAGTGCATCCAGTAGCTACTGAAGGTGAACCCAGAAGCCATGCAGGAGAGTCTCAGAGACCCTCCAGGCTGCACCAAGCCTCTCCTAGACTCTACAGGCTGCACATCACACTGGACTCCTGCAAATACAAAGACATCAGGTCAGAAACCTTCCTCAGGTCCACTGTTTCTTTCAGTCATATCACCTTACATACCCGTTGTCTGTCACTCTCCATAAATTACCTCTCAAAATTGCAACAAGGAAAACCCAGCTCATCTGAAACTCCATGGTGAGAGGTCTTTGTCCTGTCTTGAGCAGGGACTGGGGACACCTGGGCTCCTGTTCCAGAACTGCAGGGTCAGGGCTGGGCTGCTATTCAAAAGCAGAGCACCCCTATTTTCATGCCCTCCTACTCTATATGGAGCTCTGGGTTACAATAGTTACATAGAGGACATTGTTCCATGTGTGAGCTGTCCCAGGGCATGTGTCTGTTAAGAATTACTCCAAAGCCTTGGACATTTTGTCTCAGTTGGTTGGAGAGTTGACCTGTTACCAAGAGGTTGTGGATTTGATCCCAGGTCTGGGCACATATGACTCCTGGTCAGGGTGGAGACAGGAAGTACCAATCAATCACTCTGTCTGTTTTTCTTTCTTTCTCTATCTCCCTTTCTTTTTCCATTTGTTTCTCTATAAATGAAATGGAAAAAGTATACTATTGAGGATAAAAATAATGAAGTAAAAATAAAATAATCACCTCCTATATTTTGAGGTGTGCACTCCCCACTGAGCCAACTGCTCCAGGAGGTATGTGACTTACAAGAGTAAAGTGTCGTGAATGGAGAGGGATGTAAAATGAGAGATGCCTTTGAGAGTCACCAGCAATGAACACAGAAAGAGAATCCCACCCTCACAAACAGAGGAAGAAATAAAAGTACAGGAGTTTTGTGTTCAGGAGACTGGAAATTCCACCATTACCATTTCCTCTACAAAGTAAGCATAGTATGAACTAGAACAGGGTGTGACAGGAGTGCTTGTGCACGTTGTGTTGAAAGGGATTGTGCATGTGTGTATGATTGGGACACAGAAATGTGAAGTCCACAGCGAAGCAGGCTGTGCTCCTGGGTCATGTTCCTTCAGTGAATATACAGCAGTCTCACTGAGTCGTATTTTGTTTCCATTATCTGGACTCAGTGGTAAAACCAGGTTCTAACATTGGGGACGCTGAGGAAACTCGGACCTGAGTAGATCTGCTTAGGTGAAGATGTAGGTAGTGATTGTGAAGTAAGTATGCTAAAAGTAAAGACATTTCATTTAAAAAAATTATGCCAATCACTTATGTAAAATAAGAGAACTTAAATGAAATTATAATTGATATGAAGAACACCATTTTTCTTACATTGATTACAGAGAGAATAAGTAATTTAAACAGCCTTCCCTTTCTGGAGCAGGTGGATCTAACTTTCTCCAAACCGGTCAGCTGTGGACCTTCATCCATACTTTCACCATCTGGATCTGTGGCTGTGAAGACATGTGAATCATTTCTAATCAGGAATACAGGGCATACGTCTGTCCCTGGTTCATCACAAATGAATTTCAGGAGATTTGTCTCCTCCCTCTTTAATTTCATTTGTGTCTATTCATAAACCTCGAAATTACTGTCACATCATTGACATCCACTGGGTGTCATCCGGGCATGCAGTTCCATGTGCATGGATTAGAGTGCAGAACTGGGAAGAAACAATCCCAGGTACATGGATGGTGGGATTCAGCAAGCCTGGCACCAACACTCCCAGGGTTCTTGTTCTTTATGTGGTCATATTCATTCTCATGTAGCAAGTTCAAGTTGTGTTATTTTCCTTTCCTTAAAAATACTTTCACATAGTCATCTAGTTATTAATATATTAGGTTGTCCAAAAAGTTCATTTCGTTTTTCAGTACCATGGCTCTAGTAGCTATCATTTGTCTTAACTTCATTTGTTTATTTTTTATTTAAAAAAATATTTGAATTGTTGTTCATGTACAGCTTCCTGTCTTTTACTCCCATTTGAAACATTTTTTTTTAGAATGTATGATTTTCAGGAACAACTATAAAGGGCAAATCCAAGGGCTGATGGGAGCAAGGGGGGGTAGAGATGGCTGGGGTGGTGGGGAGTGGTTGGAGGGGAATGCGGAAAATTGTAATTTAACAATAACATAAAGTGATCTATCCATGGTGCACTTGAGATTCATCTTTGGGGGCATATTTGCCTTCCGAGCTGTCTTCCTCTTCACAGGGGCCACCAACATTGAAACCATGAAGACTACTACAATTGAGGAAGTGACAGCTGATGAAAATTAAGCAGCTCCCCGACCCCAGTGAAACTACATGGAACACAGTAGAAACATTGGTAAAAAATCACCACAACCAGCTGTGGAGCAGGTGTCCACATTTCTCCATATGCACAGGGTCCCTGCCATACATTATGGGGGAGTGAGAGGTGTGGGCGTTTTCCCACCGGCTCTCAGAAATGAAGCTTGAAAACCCCATGATGGCATCTCTAAAATTTTGTAAGACTTTCAGAGTGCTGCCTGGGCCCAAGACTCTGGTCTGGAGAGAGGACAAAGGGCTCAGCTGGTCTGGACTTGTGACACCTAGCCCCAGGATTAGGTATAGTTTTCACAGATTCTTGTACCTGTGACAGTTACCACAGCCACCTCCTGATGGGTGTCTGCAGTCCCGTTCCCAAGCACTGATGCCACCCTCAGTCTGTGGGGAGTTGCTCCTTCTATAAACAACTGGGTTCAGGATGAAGGTGTGCTCCTCACAGACAAACCATCATGCTCCCCACGAAAGTGGCCATGGGGGGTGTGCTAGGAGCAGGGCCCACTGTCCACCTAGTGACGCCTGTGTCCTCCCAGAGAGCCCATGTTTACATGCTGAGGCTGTGATCCTTCAGAGGCATATGGTCTGAAAGGAGGGACTGTGACCATCAGACCTCAGGACCTCTGAGGGGGCCCACACACAGTCGTGCCCTCCTCCTCACCTGCATGTTTCAGAGAAGGCCAGAGCCCCTGCAGGCTGAGCCACCTGAGTGCTTGACACTGTCCTCACAACAGGACTGGGGGGCTGGGGAGCTGGACTCCATCGGTGTCTAACGAGGTTCCAACAAAATAGTAGTGTCCAGTGCAATGTGAAATTCGTAAAAATACAAAGTTTTGTATGTGTTAAGATTTATTTCAATTTTTCTAATTTTTAAATTTCATCACTAATGTATGTTCTCCTTACCATTATTCCCCTTACACCACTATCCTCCCAGCAATCACCTCACTGTTGTCCATGTCCACGAGTCCTTTTCAAAATTGCACATTTCCTGCCCCTCACACTGGACACTTGGAAACACAAAGATGTGGGTCAGGAACTGTTGCCTGTTCACTGTTTCTCTCAGTCATCTCCACTCACACACTCAAGGTCTTTCCTTCTCCATAGATTACCTCTTAAAATACTAACAAGCAAAACCCAGCTGAGCCCTGACTCCATGGTAAGTTGTCTCTGTTTTCTGCTGACCAGGGACTGGGAACACCTGGGAGTCCTGGGCTTGGCTCCTGTACCAGAGTTGCAGGGTCAGGGCTGGGCTGCTTTTCATGAGAAGAGGGGCCCTATTTTCATGTCCTCCTACTATATATGGAGCTCCGGAGTTGGACAGTGACATGAAGGGGATGATCTCAAAATGTGACATTCCCAACATTACATGCCTGGTAGGATTTACCCCTTCCCTGCCTTTCACTGTTTGGCTCAGTTACTTGGAGTGTCATCCTGTAACCAAGACAATGTGGTTTTCATCCCACATGTGAGTGCATAAGATTCCTGGTCTGGGTGTGTACAGTAAGCAACCAATTTCTCTCTGTCTCTCTGTCTCCATCCCTCTGTCTCTCTTCCTTTCCCCTTGTTTTATTTCAATAAAACAATGAAATATGGCTTTTCGTGAAGAGAAAAAACATGAATAAAATAAAAAATATATATATGTCCTACATTTTGTCCTGTGCCCTCTCCAGTGATCCAGCTGCAACAGGAGATGGACACACAACCTAGGAGAGTAATTGCCATAAGTGGAGAGGGATTGAAAATGAGAGATGTCTTTGAGAGTCACCAGTAATGAACTCACCAAAAGAATCCAACCTTCATGGTGAGAGGAGATTTGAGTTCAGGAGACAGGGATTTTCTCCTGAAACCATTTCTGCTACAAACTGATCAGAGTGTGAACTAAAAACAGTGTCACCATAGAGCACATGGATCCAGTGTTGGAGGAGGTGGGTCCTCTGTGTGGATCATTGGGAGGCAAAAGCATGGACTCTACAGGGAAGCAGACAGTGCTCCCTGATCATGTTCCTTCAGTGGAGTTCAGTGCTGAATGTGCAGCAGCTTTACTGCCTCATTTTTTTTCCTACACTCTGTGGTGAAAGCAGGTACCAATATTAGAGACACAGAAGAAACTCAGTCATGAGCATATCTGGTTAGAAGATGGTGTAGGTAGAGATTGAGGAATATCTATGTTTAAATGTCAGAAATTTCATTATGTAAAATATTGACTGAAATCCTTGATAGAAAATAACAGATAAGTAAAATGTAATTGATAAAAATGTTATTTTCTTTATTTATTCATTAAAGAGTGAAAAATCATTCAGGTAACCTCCCATTACTGGAGCTGGTGGATCTAAATTTGTATAAACTGGTCATCCTTGGAGGTTCAGCCTTAGGTTCACCGTCAGCATCTGTGTTTGTGCACATGTGATGCATCTGTAATCAGGGAGCTGGAGAGGGAGTGTGTTGGGCCCCTGGTTTGTCAATAGTCCATTTCAGAAGAACCTTCCCCTCCCTCACAGTCCCTATTTATGTCTGCATGGTGCCATTGGTACTGCTGCCTCCATGGCAGTGGGCATGATGGGTTTCCACTGTACTTGAACCCAATGTCCCGAGTGTATAAATGTGTGAATGGGAAAAGTAGATTCATTCATGGGGACACATTAACATAGATGGTGAGTTAAGCTCATCTGAACTGACACACATGCAGGATTGCCATTCCTGTGTGCTGTGATTTTCCTCATTGTTTAATCAGTTCAATTCTTCACCCTTTCTCTGAAGTAACCACACATATGTGGAGTCATTCAAATAAGAACAAACTTCCTTGAATATTCATCCATGTTCCATGTTCCAGGTTCCAGGTGAGGTTCCCACACATGTGTGGTTCATCTTGGACAGACTGGAAATATGACTTGTAAGGACCCCTATCTGCATGGAATGGCAATTGTAGCTCAGCCCTATTGAAAAGCCCATAGGTGCATGACAGCACACAGGATGCCAAACGCAAGGATCAGTTCTCCTGTGGAAAATCAGACCTGCATTATACCTAGGATGCTTTGTGGCTTTCTCTTGCTAAAACTCCCTCACCCTGAGTTGAGGCAGCAAATGCTTACTGTATATATTTGAAGTAACTCCCCTAATGCTGTGCTGATTCTCCCAAGAATTGAAGTGTAACCGGACCATTTACTCTTATTGTTCCCCTGCATTTGCAATATTTTTCCTTTTTAATCTATAGGAAGTCACTAGCGACTTCCTTTCCATTGCTATCTGTAAAAATTAATTACCTAAAGCAAACTGAAGCATAATGAATGAAAACCTTCTTTGATGCATGCTATTAGAAAGCCCATAAAAGCTTGTCAAGGCAAGGGTTGGGGTGCTCTCCCCTTGAGAGAGTTCCCGTGCCATCCCTTTTCCCCACAGGACTCACTAGTCCATGTCAATTTGTCTCATCTCATCCATAGCCCCACAGACACTGGGGGCCAGTGTCTGCATCAGTGAATAAATACCAAGATTGAGCTCACAACTGTTTAGTCTCAATCAGGGAAAATTCAGTGCAAATAATCACTTTATTAGAGACTCCCACGTAGAACCTGAACTTCATAGTGTTTGCGGATCTATTCTATATCAATATTAATAATTGAGGTTGGTGATAAGGACTAGTATAATGGCAGAATCTTAGTCAGCATTCATTCCAACAACTCATGTAAAATCATAGCAGATTTCAGAAAGCATGTAGGTGCTAGGTCTTACCAATCAGGACAAAAGAAGGAAACACACATTCTTTGTCACAAAGAGTATTCAGGAGTGGATAGAAATCCCCCTCCTCTATCACTGGTTCCCTCTCCATCACAGGAACTCAGAAGCCCCTTCCCTCTGGCAACTGCCACCAGGAGAAGGGCTCCCCAGCTCCAGCCCATGGTGAGGGGCTGTGCAGTCAGAACTTCTATAGGGGAGGGTGTGGCTGTGGGTGATGCTCTCAGGGCACAGAGAAACACACATTTAACCTTGGCTACCTCTTCTTCTTTGGATATTCATGAGGCAGAATATTTCATAGCTGAAGACTTGACCCCACCTTAGAGAAGATAGAAGACACAGGGATCATTCTCACAGGGAATCTGAGAGTCTAAGTCCTTATCATGCTATAAGGTATATGTCTCCTCTCAAGAACCTGAGCTCTGTGCACACATAGCTCCTCCCACTGAGGAACAGGCCCCCATAGGACAGGGCCATCATTGAGATCCTACCTTTAAGTGATAGAGAGACTACCTGAAATTGGTCTTGGCTTTAATGCCTGAATGTCTTATTCCTGGGTCAATGTATCTTCACAATGCTGCACCTAGTGTGTCAATAAATGCATCATTGTGTCCATCTCCTTAAAATTCACACATAAAATGCCTTAGAAATGCCTCCATTGACTGTGGTTCCTCATTCTTTTCAAGTTCAGTGAATGCTCTGATAGAATAGAATATTTAAGGTTACCTCTTGTCAAACTTTATTTTATATTTTATGAAGACACTATCCAGGCCCTCAGAAGAAATTCCTCCGAGATACCCCTGCACCTGCTGCTGGGGAAGCAGCCCTGAATTCATTCGTCTCTTGTGTCTTCTGCTGCCCAGCACCTGCCCTGAACAGGAAAGTCCCTTGTGGGCTGATAGGGCATGGACATCTTGGTGTCTCTAAGAAAAAGAAAAACAAAACAAAACAAAACAACAACAACAAAAACATTTGTGCAGTGTATGAAGAAGACACCATGGCATCAAATGTGTCAAAATTGGTTCATGATGTTTCATCATGGTGATTTCTCTTTGAACGTTGCTCCATGGTCAGGTAGGCTAGTTGAAGTTGGTAGTAATAAAACCAACACATTAAGTGAGAACAATGTCTGTTATACCACACAAGTGATAAAATCATTGGTAAAAATGGGAAATAAATACTTTTGGGGGCCACCCACTGATTTGAAAATTAGCCCATCCTCTTCACTCAGCCATAAAAAAAATAAACCTTTCCATTTGCTTCAACGTGGATGGATGTAGGGAGTATTATTCTGAGTTAAATTAGTGTGACAGATACACAGAAATACAACATTATCTCTCTTACACGTGGACTCTACAGAACAAAATAAATACACAAACAGAACAGAATCAGACCCAGAGACCCTGTCAACAGAGTAAGGATTTCTAGAGGGGAGGGATTTTGGGAGCCTGGGTGAAAACACTAGAGGGACTAAGAAGTACAAATCTGCAGTTAGAGATTAAACACAGGGATGTCGAGTACTGCACAGTCAATAATATTGCAAAAACCATGTGCAGTACCAGGTGGTGCTGGATCTAAAAAGCCATCACATCATAAATCATGTAAATGACCATTTCCCTGTAGGTTAGAAGTCCATATAAAATAATATGTAGAATTTCAACAGGAATTGAAGAGAAGAAAATGAAAATTACCCCAAATCCCTGTGAAGCTAAGGCAAGGGTATGGGTGAGAGTGTGACAGGAAGGAGAAGTGGCTGAATTCAGGACTGTGCTCACAGGTGTCATCTTTATGGGGAACATTCAGAAAGCCTCTCAGTTTGTGAGAGGCCCCCATTGAGAACCACAGCCTAGTATCATTCACTGGTGGATCATCCTCAATGAACAAACTGGGGGCTGCTAATGAGGACTTACTATAATAATTTGACTTGTTGAAGGCCTTTACTGTCCCTCCCAGATATTTTAACACTGAGCATGATAAACGTCCCATGTTCCCTTGGTGTCTGTGTGTGTGTTTGTTGTCAGCCTGGACATCCACACCAGGCTGTCATGGGTGCCTCTGCCTCTGTGTGGTGTTACCTATGCCTGGTGTTGTTAACATGCCAAGTCTAAGACCATCATCACTGGGTATATTTGTCCATGGGAACTGGGTTCATGCATCCCTTGTACACACTGTCCAGCATGCACATGTCCTGCTGCTGACCAGGTTGGACGCAGTTGTGTGTATTGGGCTGAATGTTGTGCCCAGCAGAGCCTCTGGTTAGATTCAGCCAATGTGGGTCAGAAGGTTTGATGATTCATTAGAACTGGGCGCAGGAGTCTAAAAGAGACTCTGCACTTGGTCCACATGAGCACATTTTCTTCCTTTACAACTGGCTTTTCTCACACAGAGATTTCAGAGGTGAGTGCTCAATGAGGAATCCAGAGGGTTTCCCTAAAGGGAACAGTTACAGGGAGAGGAAACCAGGCAGGGAACCAGCAGAAACATCCAAGTGCACCTGCTCCTTTAATATCCTTTGTGTTCAGAGACCCTGAGCGCCCCTAGTGGCCACAGACTTGGTTATGTCCACATAGACACAGGTGGTAACATTGAACAACTGGGCCTCTGCCCTTTCCAGTGACCCACACTGCTCCTGTAACCCTAATAAAGGGCAGTGTGAGGCATGCCTAGTGAGGATATAGGACCCTTTTCCTGGAATGAAAGCATGACTGGGTGTCTGCATCTTGGGCTACCTGTCCTCCATGGTTGTATACACTTGTCTCATCAGAGTCCACCCCTGAGTGGAAAAGCTTGTTTGTCACCTGTGATGTGGCTCTATGTCAGCTAAAGTGAGTCAGGTTCACTTAGAACTGTCACAGACAACTGCTGCTAAAGTCTGTGTTAGGCCCTGGACCACTATTGTGGAGGCACAGGGTCCCTGTTCTGTCCTATCTGTTATCAGGGGCACTTCCTGTCTGTCCTATCTGTTACACAGGGACTAAACTTGCTGGAACCTTAGTTCTTCTTCCCTGTAATGCATCCCCAGAACCCAGAACATGACCATCTGACTCCAGGACAGAAGCCCATCTGTGAGACACAGTCCAAACACCCAGCTCTACATATATTGCTGGCACGTTCACACCCCCTAAGCAAGCAGAAGGGGGTCACCAAAATGTAAGGGCCACTTGGCACTCCAATCTCCCCAACCCCTGCCAGGCTCCAAAGGGACAAATGATCCCCTCACCCCTGTGCTGTCCAACCAGGATGGTGGGGCCAGATATCCAGTCCAGGCCCCATTGCTTTGCAATACTACAGGACTAGGGCTGGATGAACCTAGCACTTCAGCAGGTGGGTGTGGACATGTGCACAAGGTGAGCAACAGGGATCCTTTCCCTCAAGCCACACACTCCAGACTCCCAGTGGTTCTCTGCCCACAGTCCTTCTACAAACTAAAGGGTCCCTGAAAGTCACTACTGGGTGAACCAAGCAGACCCTTCTTCCAGCCTGGAACTGTTGCAAGGACCCTCCAGCAGTCACAGATCCTAGTCTTGTGACACTGCGATTGCTCCCTCCTTGGGATGCTGTGCTCAGAGTCTCCCAGGTGGACCTAATCATCAGAAATTCACATCACCAGATACTATGTGGGCTCCCATTCCCATCTATGTTGCTGTGGATTTGGGACCCCTGCATGGGCTGAGACCCCACACTCCCAGGGTGAGGGAGCTCCAGGATGCAATACCCATTGGACTGTCCAGTCACTGCACCTTCAGGAGGGGTCTCACCCTCTCCTTCTCTCATCCCATCTCTTTCCCCATTCTTGTTTATAAAGTTTCAGACCAGCTGCCCTTCAACTGCTTTTTCAAGTTGATTGCCCTGGCTTGAGTAGGTGGATGGAACTTCAAGCTTTCTAGTCAGCTAATCCTTCTTCAACATAAAATCCAATCTTTTTAACAAAGGTAGGCTTTGTATTTATGTGTATTCTGTCACTTGGAAGGACAGAGACCCATGAAACAATGACATTCAGTAGATTGCATTTTTGTCATATGTAATTGACCTTGTTGTGTGAATTTTTTATGAAACAGAATTTGCATCTTGGTTGCTTTCACCACAATCGAGGGTGTGGGTCTTGTTAGGCACAGGTGGCAAACACAAGGCTCCCAGGCTGAATCCCGCCCTCCACCTTGTTTTTTTCCAGCCTGGCACCTTGTTTCTATCTGGAGGCAGTGCTGAGATCCATGGCCCTAGTTAATGTGTAGTTACATTTACACAGTCTTGAAATTACATCCAGCACTTTGAAGGCAACCGCGAGGTAGATGTGGTCCCTGATGAAAATGAATGTGAGACCCCTGTTCTAAGGATAGAAGAGAAAGGAAGGCAGGGCTCTGAGCCTGTGGGAGGCAGAATGAAGCACCATCTCCCCATGCTTTCCTGTTTTGCAAATGTCAGCTCAGCTGACACCCACCCAGGTTCTTGTACAGGAGGCCCCTGGGATGTGTCTCTGTGCCCTCCGTGCACAGTAATATGTGGCTGTGTCTTCAGGGCCCATGCTGGTCATTGTGAGAACCACCTGGTTTTTGGAGGTGTCCTTGGAGATGGTGAGCCTGCTCCTCAGAGATGGGTTGCAATACTTAACATCGTTCCACCAAACATCTGTGAGCGACTCCAGTGCCTTCCCAGAGGGCTGACGGATCCAGCCAACACCCATATTACTAGTGCCCAGAGAGAACCCAGAGAAGGAGCAGGTCAGTGTGAGGGTCTGGAAGGGTCTCACCAGCCCAGGGCCAGACTCCTGCAGGGTGACCTGAGACAGAGCCCCTGTGAAGAGAGGACAAGAAGATGTGAAGGCACTTAAGGAGGAAAACAGGAGTCTTTTCTACCCTGAAGATGTCCCTGACTGGATCACTCACAGGAAGGGAAGGTCAGCAGCAGGAGAGTAGACCACAGCATGTCCATGGTGGGCACAGGAGTCACTGCTGCAGGCCCAGTTCCCTACTTTTCAACCCAGTGAGGGAGGGGCTGCGTGAGATTTGCATTCGCTCCCATGGTCTTGACCCCTCAGGGACTCAGGGCTCTGCAGTAGGGGAGCGAGTCTGTGCTGGAGAAGCAGTGAGACATGAACTCTGGGCTCTCCATCTGCTTGTCCTGGGGACACTCCCATTCAGGACTAGAACCCTCAGGGCACAAAGCCTTCAGAAGGGCCCTGTGCTGTGGAGCAGACAAGGCAGTGAGGCCCCATCTAGCAAACAACACCCTTTCCTGGGGCCTCATCCAGGGCCCTTGCCCTGTGCATCCTGTCCTGGAGCGGTGGGCTTAGAGAACTGGACAAGTGCAGAGGGGTGAGCCTGGGCTAGAACATAGTTTGGCAATAGAAACATCTGCACCATTTGTGGGAATGTGAATTGGTGCAGCTGCTAAGGAAGACAATATTGAAGTTCTTCCAAAAATTAAAAACAGAGCTGACTTATGACACAGTTATCCTTTGTCTTGGTGTTTCCAATGCCAACAAAATCAGTCTCTCAAAAAGTTGCCTATAGTAACATGTTTAGTGTCCATGTTTATATAAGCATTATATATAACAGCCAAGACATAGATGAATTAAGTTTATATGATGGAATATTATTCACCATGAAAAGAAGATAAGCCTGCCATTAGTGACAACATACATAGACCTTGAGGGCACAAAGGCAGAGTAAGTAAGAGAGGTGCAGAAAGGCAAGTATTGCATTATCTTACTTGTATGTGGAATCTTTTTTAAAAGGTTTCATTTATTTATTTTTAGAGAGGGAAGGAGGGAGGGAGGGAGAGAGAGGGGGGGCATCAATGTGTGGTTGCTGGGGGTCATGACCTGCAACACAGGCATGCACCCTGACTGGGAATTGAACCTGCACCACTTTGGTTTACAGCCCACACTCAATTCACTTAGCTATGCCAGCCAGAGCTTGGAATCTTTAAAGAATTAAGAAGATCCTATTTGTGGTTTTCTGAGGTGGTGGATGGGCAGTGGGAGAATTGGTTGATGATGATCTGAAGGGACAAATTTCCACTTGTAAATGAGCAAGTCTGGGGATATAATGGGCAATGTGGAAAAAAACAGGAAATCTTGTCAGATGATTCAACATGGATGGTCCTTGAGGACTTTATTATGAAATAAATAAGACAGTTACAAAAGATACCCCTGCATGATTGCACTTATGCACAGTGTCTGTCAAGAGCAGTCAAGTGTATGGAAACAGGAAATAGCATGGTGGTTGCCAGAGCTGGAGGAGGGGAAGGTGACATGTGTATAAAGTGTCAGGTTTTGCAAGATGGAAGTGTTCTGTAATCTATTCTGTCTATGTGAGTGTACTTGACAATATTGAAGTGTATAGTTCAGATAGCTAAGATGGTACTTTTGTATTTTTTACCAGAATTAACAATTTTAAAATATATAAAACTAGATTCTGCCATTATTATGTTGTTCCCACAACATCTAGTTTGTGAGACCTGACCACACTATGAAACAGGTTAGTCCCATCTCAGACACCACCAGCACACCGCGTTTACACTGCTGTGTGGTCCAGTTTCTGTTTCTTTCCTCATTTTCCTTTGCTCCTTTGCTAATAGAAGCAGAGAATGCAGCAGAGAGGGAGAAATGCATAGAGACACTGGGCATAATGTACATAGTGCACTGATGGTGTACCTTCCTGACAGTATAAAGATTATTAGGAAACAAAAAGTTATAGATAGAAATGGAAGTTTAGTGTGGCCAAATGCGGTTATGAAATAAAGCAATTATACCTTTGAGTCTTGACACAGGAGGTGGTGGTGATGTTTGCTCTTCTGTTACCCGGTGATTAAATGTGAGTTGGGATAAGCTTTTTGAATAGGCCCCTGAAAGCATTGGGCATTATGTGTAAATTTTCTCATACTCAGATTTTTGCAGTTATAGATTTACTTATTAATTCTCAGGATTTCAACACTTCCAAAATCATAATTTTATTTGTAATGATTGCTACTGTAGGGGGTAAGTTGAAAACAGATACTAGTTAAAGTCATCAATTAAGTACATGCTGTAACACTTCTACAAGGGAAACTTCTGCCCTGGGCATTTCTTTGTCCTGGCCATTAAAATGCTGAGAACACCCTGATACATTTTATAGAAAGCAGTGTGCAATGACATGAACAGTTTTGCATCACAGCTCAAGTGTGAATGCATGTTTTTTTCAAAAACGCATATGTGGCAGTGTGTGTGACTGTGTGTGACCATGTGTTGCTGTGCGTGTGAATGTGTGTGACTCTGTGTGCAGCTCTGCGTGACTGTGGATTTGGTTTTGTATTACCTTGTGTGATAATGTTGTGTGAGGCTGTGTGTAGCTGTGTGACTGTGCATGTTACTATGTGCGTCTGTGTGTGACTGACTGTGTGGGCCTGACTATGGTGTGACTTCAATGACTATGTATGTGCCTCTGTGTGTTCTGCTCAAGTGCTAAGAGAACAGGATGGACACTGGTCAGCCTATGCTAGCAGATATATGCACTCTGTGCACATTTTGTTATGTACTGAAGTGGTCAACATAAACTTTATTTAAGATTGTAGTGCAGACATCTGTGTCTCTCTAGAAGAGGTTTTGAATAAACATGGCCCCTGTGTGACCATCGTGATCATGGACAGGGCCTATTGACATCAGGGCCATGAGTCAGGGTCCCTTGGCCTGCTCCTAGGATCCAGCATGCTCCCAGTGCAAATCCTACCTGAAGAGAAGCTTGAAGTCCTTGCATCAGGAAGACATCTTGAAGGAGTTTGAGGAGGCATGCCCCAGTTCTCAGAGTCCCATGCCCCCACGGTGGTGTTAGGGCTGCTTCCTGCAGGAGAGAGGGACTCCTCTTAAGGGTGGAAATGGGGGAACCCATGTTTGGAGCTCTGAGCTGACAGTCCTTTCCAGTTTCCATATGGCCCCTGAGATGACTGGTGAGGTCCACTACCCCTTCACCTGATCAGGCCTGTCAACAGATGGTGAGCCCCTGGGATCTGGGATGAGGACAGGAAGGTACACAGAAAGTCAGACACTGTGTGTATCCATGTCCACCTGAAAGATGGGCACAGAGCAGGGCACACAGAGAAGTCACCACCAAGATGCAATATTAGGACTATAAAAACAGAAACACACATCAACTTACATGTGAAAGCATACATGAATGCACACAGTGCACACACACTAACACATAAAATTGCACACACATGGAAAGCACAGGGTGACACTCACCCACACACAGACACACATTGACAGGCATCCTGTTCCCAGCCTCCATCTTTACCTGCTCAGCAGAAGAGCCTACAGCATCCATGTGTCCTGAGTGCCCCCTACAGTTTAGCCCCATCCCGAATCCCTCAAATGGACATTGGTGTCTGGCTTGACAGTGCCTTGCCAGCTCTGTGTGGTACAGTAACCCATGGCTGTGTCCACACTGGTCGCAAAACTCAGTTGCATGGAGAGCTGGAACTGGAGCATGCCTCTGGGGTCAACATTTTGCTCTGTTAGGAAAGTTAGGGTGTTCACTAACCCTGAATCCCATGTCCGCCATCCCCATCCCCACAGCCCCTCTCAGAGGTTCACTAGTCCTTAGCTTGACTCACACACCTCCAGTGGGATAGGACACTTGGGGCAAGGAGAGCACTTTGAGTAAGAGATGCCCCACCTCTCTGCCTCCTTACACATACTACCTAAGACACTCAAAAGTCACTTTCTATGAAGGAGAAGATCCCTGAGCATGTTTTGTCCATGACACACTCTTGACCTAATGCTCACACCCAGGTGACAGAGAAGTAAACACAGGCATCCTAGGGGGCTGCTCTCTCCATGGGGATGGTTCTCATTGACATCGGGGTAGGTCCTGGTTCTGTGAGCTGTGGGATACTCATAAAAGAGATTACTTCATACATATGCACACACAGAACACAACACACACAGTCACAAACACATGTGCAAACAAGTTAACAAGTGTGCACACACATTGACTTGTGTGCAGTCCCGTAAAACTTCCAGCACCCATGGAAGGAAGCATTTTTACAGGCTCCTGAGGTGCAGCTGAGACCATAGTCCTCAGGGCACCAGGAAGGCTGAACCTGGACAGTGAGAAACATTCAGATTCATGCTGCTGAGACTAGAGAGTGTTCTCTTACATGACAGGACTTTGCAGATGTGATTACATTAGGGATGACTCAGTAAAATGTGTTGACATCAGGAGATTATCCTGAATGCTATGATTGGGACATAAATGCAATCATGTGTCCTTTTTAATAGGAAACTAAAGAAAATCAAAGTAAACATACTGTGATTGATAAAAGCAGATGTTAGGGTGGGTCTCCACATCCGCCCAGTAAATGAGGAGCAAGAGGGTAATATGTGGAAGAGAGAAGAGACCTGAGGACTGGAGGTCCTGGGGGATGATCACAACCCCAGTGGGAAAGGTGTAGCTTTCAGAAGGAAGGAGACATGTGAGGACATTCTGTGCATGTTGGGCAGGGGACAGAGAGCCTGAGCTGAGCACACAGGGGCCTGGACAACACTTGATTTTTATTTGTGGAAAACGTTTCCAACCATGGGGAAGGCAAGAGCACTCAGGATGGTTCACTGGCAAGAAAGAACAAGGAGGCAGAGCCTGGTGAAGGAAAAGTACCCAGGTGCAGAGGGGATCTCATCTGCAAACAGACAATATCACTTCTTCCTTTGCCTTATGCACTGAGGATGTGAGAAACCAGACTCACAAAGAAGGAGGAAGTGTCCCTGGATGAGGCTGAGGACTTTGAGAAGAAACCCCTGCTCCCAAGAGGAAGCGCCTTTCTTCCCCACAAAGGCCCACCCTTTCCCCTGGGGCTGTTCTATTCTTAAGTCTCAGGAGGGCCCATGGTGTTTTGATAGCTCTCTCAGCACAGCACCTCATCTCTCCCAGCCAGGTATGTGTCTGGGATATCACTGACTTCTCCTAACTGTGTCTCCCACAGCAATACACAGCTGTGTCCTCAGCTCTCAGGCTGCTCAACTCCATGCAGACTGCTCATGAATTTGCCTGCAGTCATGCTAACTCTGCCCTGGAATTTCGGCATATAGGTTGTGTTACCAGTGTTAGAGTAAATATACCCCAGCCACTGAAGGCTTTGTCCTAGGAATTTTGCACCAGTACCTCCAGTAGTTGCTGAATTTGTATCCAGAAGCCTTGCAGGAGACCTTCGCTGAGGCCCCAGGCTTCCTCACCTCAGCTCCAGACTGGACCTGCTGCACCTGAAAGTAGATACCAGTGGAGAGGAGACAGAAGATTGTAGAAATGTCCCTTGACTGTCCCTGGTACCCTCATAAACACAGGGACTGGGGAGTCTCTTACCTGTGGCCACTGCCACCAGGAAGAGGGCTTTCCATGTCCAGTTTATGGTGCGGGGCTGTGCCATCAGGACACCTGTGGGGGAGGATGTGGCTGTGTATGATGCTCTCAGGGACCAGGCACACTCATATTCAACCTAGTCTTCCTCTTTCCTCTGCATGTTCATGAGGCCGAACGTTTCATAGCTGAAGTCCTGATCCCACCTGAGAGAAGTTGGAGGACACAGGGAGCACATTCAGTAGGAGTCTGATGGACCCAGGCCTAACCCCTGTGTGAGGATATGTGTCCCCTGCCAGGTCCCTGAGCTCTGTAAAGAAACAGCTCCTCCCCTGAGAACAAGCCCCCGAGGGACATTGTGAACCCAACTTTGAGTGACACAGAGACACCTGGGAGAGTCTGGCCTTCACACCTGAATGTCTTATCACTGGGCCAGTATGTATCCAAAATTCTCCATTTAGTGAGTTAATAAAGTAATCCGTCTCCAGCTCCTTACAAGTGAGACATAAAGAAGCCATAACAATACCCTTATTGACTGTGGCTTTCCTGTCTTATTGAGTTTGGTAAATGCTCTGATGGAAGAGGGTATTTACAGCAGCTTCATGGCCAACTCTACTTTAGATGTTTTTGTGGGAAGAGGAAGACACAGGACCTCAGAGGGAATTCCTCCCCAGCTCCCTCTCCACCTGATGCTGAGAAAGCAGCCCTGACTCATGGGTCTTCCGCGCCCCCTGCTGCCCAGCCTGAGTCCTGCAGGGGATGGTCCTCTCTCAGTTCAGAGGGCATGGGTATCTCATTGGCACTAGTTGAGAATTGAAGGCAGTACCCTGCCTTCAAGGTGCTCCCACAGGGACGCCATGTGCTTTACCATCTCTAGACACAAAACTGAGCTTGCTAAACGCTGGTGACTCTGCAGGGAACATCCAAACCAGGGCTCTACGAGCCACCAGGGAGCCCATTTTTGGAGCTGCCTGATGCACGGACTCAGCCAACACTTCTGAGTCTGGAAGTTCTCAGGGCCTTTGGAGGCCTCTGGTGTCCTCAGGTTCCTCTGTTTGAAGGTCCCATCTGAGGACCCCTGATGAGGTCCTAATCCCACCATATTCACCAGGTTCCCTGGGCCACAGCAGATGGAAATAAAGAGCTATCCCAGACACAGTCTTGTTGCTGCTGAGAGAAAAGGGGCGGCAATTCCCTGCAGTGGAGAATGCCCAAAGCTCTTCTGCAACACAGATGTCATTAAGGTTGGGAAGTGCAGGGGCAAACAGCACACATGCACAATTATGAATCAATGTCCAACAGGATGTAGTAATGAAAAACCAACAATATCTATAGATAACAGTGAAATGAACACAGAAATATTTTCAGGTTGGTGTGTGCAAGGCATGCAGGTGCCAGATAGTTGTAAAGGTGCATATCATGAAGTAGGGAGTTTCACTCCTTATGCCTTGAACTTAAGCATCTGGGGTAATACGAGCAGGGATTATCACCGAGCAGAGCTGGATTCAGAGAACAAAAATGTACATTTCAGGCCTGATTCCCATGGGACCCTTGGTGTTAGAATCCAGGCACGCCTGCCACCTGCATTATGACCTGGTTTTCCAGGGAGACTTGCCAGCCCTCTCAGAGCTTGCTCTCACAAGGCTACAATCTCCTAAACCACACAGAGTGGTCCCCAACAGTGTTAATTTCCTCAGTCTGCACTTTCTCTGTGAGACCCAGTACAGTAAGGTCTCCTGTGAGGCCACGTGCACCCCATCCTGCTGACCTGTGCCTGTCCCTCCAGCAATGCCACCCAGTCTTGTTCACTGTGGGTGTTGACACATGTCCTCTAAAATGTACAAAGTTCTCAATTATGTATGACAATGCAAAGATGTGTGATGAGATGGATTTCTGGAGGTCCTTGGAAGGGGCTTTAGCCAGAATATGCATCATTAGACACCCTGGTTGAAGGTGCTAATCCTCTGTCTTCACTTACCCACGTAAGCACAAGCCAGGTCACAGAACCATGGGAGACAGAGATGCTGTGGACCTGGGAGTGAGGTCCAGCACATCTCATGGGTCTGTGGTTCACATTCACCCTGCACCACATTGTCATGCACAGTGGTCCCCAGTGCCAGTCTGGAATGACCACTGACCAACAGCACCATGGAAGGGAGTGAAGCACAGTTCACCCCAGGACACAACAGGCCTTGTTCTTAGTTCCCACTCAGGAGGAGCCCAGTGTCAACGCCATATCCAGAACTGAGGTTTGCACCTGCCTGATCTACCCTGGAGAAACAATGCCCCAAGAGAGACAGGCGCCAATTAAATGTGACTTGTGTGAGCAGAAGAGGGCAGAGCTCATCTTCTCTGTGTAACATCTGGGTGACTCTGGAACATGAAGATTAAGAGCAAATATTTCAACTCAACAAAAAAGATTTCCATCCACTTTCATTTTTCTAACCTATAGACAAGAAAGTTCCATTTTGTATACATTCCTAAACAAAAATAGCATTACATAATCTCCTTCTGATCTCTTCTGTGTCCATTCGACTGTACAAGATGTGATAAATATATAGTCCACCCTCTCAATCCAGTACGGACTCTGACATAAAGGTTGACATATGTAGTTCATTGAGACTTGATAGCTTTGGGACACCTGCTCCTCACTCTTGCAGGACCAGGCCGACTGTATCCTATAGGAAAAGGGAAGGCGAGTTGATGTGGGGAGGCTTGTCTTGTCTTACCTGCACACTTCTCCATGCTTCCTTCCTCAACCCTGTGCACAGTGACAGAGTCTGTGAAGTGGAAATGATCTTGGGCCACTCATGATGAGTGTGAGCACACACTCATGATTCCTGTGCATCAGTCCTCACACATTTATCCTCTCATGTACACACAGCACGTGTTTCAACACTTAATTTCAATTCCCTTCAACCAGGACTATGAAGACGGTTTGGAACACAGTCAGTCTAGATG
The DNA here is from genome assembly GCF_019186645.2 of Phyllostomus hastatus. NCBI lineage: Eukaryota > Metazoa > Chordata > Mammalia > Chiroptera > Phyllostomidae > Phyllostomus > Phyllostomus hastatus. Next base: position 104,982 of record NW_025333639.1, read on the forward strand.
AAGTGGTGCATTTTGCTCACTGTCAGATCCTATGGGAAGAAACGTGTCTCTCTCAGCAGGAGAAAATGTAGGTCAGCTGTCTCTGTGATGCTATGTCTGCATTGAATTATTTTCCCAGACATTGAGCAGTGGCACTGGCCACCGTGTTTGTGAGGCACAGAACAGAGAAAGCATCTGTTCCTTTTAGGACTCATTCACAGCCTCCTGGGATCACAAGGGATGGCTGGACCTGCCCATGGTAACCCATGAGGACTGTTCCCCAAGGGCATGAATCTGATGGCCAGCTGCTGTCTCTGTTACTGGCAGATGGCACAGTGGATTGTGGCACTTGGCTACTCCAAGGGTGTAAGAGAAATATATGGGCTTGGGCACATCACACCTTACACAAGCTCCCCATGCCAATTCACCACAGGGCCAAGGTGGCCACTTCAACAGGGGCACCAGGAAATCCCTTGATGGCTCCTGTGTCCTGGGGGTTTCTTCCAATGGGCTATGGCAGGCCTTACTCCATGTGCTCATTATACCCCAGGGTATTCTGTAATCTCAGGTACTGTATGGCCATCTTTATAGTAACTAGGTTTCCAATACCACCCTCTTTACCTATGGCCAGGGCACTGGGCACCACCCATGTGACCCTCAGCCCCAGGCACTGTGACTGTTTATGCCACTCAGGGAAAACAGTATGTGATTCATCTGACTGAGCTGATTTGCTCTTACCTAATGCCCCAGTACATCCCATCACTTACAGTGCTGTGGCCTTGCACACAAGAGCCTTTCCATCCATTTAAATGTGCCACCTGTGAAACAAGCAGCATCTTTTATATATTTATTTATTTGTGTATGTAGATAGATATGCATGTACATATGTATGTATGCATGATGTATGCATGTATTTATAAGGATAGGGGAAGGAAAGGAGAAAGAGATGGACTGAAATATCAATGTGTAGTTGCTTCTCACATGTCCCTCACCAGGGATCTTGCCTGCAAGCCAGGCATGTGTCCTGACTGGGGATCGAAATAGTAACTCTTTGGTTTTCAGGCTGATGTTCAATCCACCAAGGCAAATCAGCCAGAGCAAACAAGCAGCATGGTGATGATCATTTGGGAGATGTGCAAGAACCAGTAGCCATGCAACAATAGGAAGCAACAGAGTCCCATGTTCTCCAGGGACAGTCATGGAGGAAGAGATAACCCAGATCAAGAACATGAAAAAGCTGCCCCTTGCACTCATCACATGGTATGCCCCACTGCAAATCATTCTCATTTTAATGCAGAGCCACTGTAGTGACAGATGTCCTTGAGTAAGTGTTTGCCTTTCTGCCCAGGACTTGGTGAATGTTTTAGGTTCCAAATTACTTTATGTTGTTCAGTCACAAGGAACTGTTTATGCTTGCTAGTATTCTCTACAGGGCATTCCTGCACCCCCACATTGGGGAGTTTCTCTTCTAAAATCAAGCACTTTCTAAGAGTGGACCCATGCACCATCGTCACACAGTCCAATCTACATGAGGCAAAGTGTAGATACATATTCAGTAATGTCCGAGTATGAACATTAGTGGCCAAACACACTGATAAAGACATCAGAGATGAGAATTCAGACACCACTGGTCATTACTCAGTCTTCTTTTTAAAGGTGGTCTTCTCTGGGGTTAGTCATGGAGGAGGTGTGTTGATGTTCCATGTGTGGGCTCTTTGTCCTCCAAATCCAGCAGCCTGAATGGTACTGACTTCTCACTTAGTTCCAGGGACAGACATGAGCATCTGTTTTGTTTTCAATCTCAGTGGGATGTGACAGGTGGCTCCTAACTGTGATCACTGAGAAAGTACCATTTCCACAGGACCTTGGATCTGTGCTGGATTTATGAAACATGTGTCAGTTATGTGGACTCCCATGTCATTTAAGTCACTGTATGTTTATCCTGCATGCTGATCTTGCCATTATCATGTATTATCACACGTGGGACCTGCATCAAGCAAGCATCCTTATAGCAAGTTTTCACCCTAATATATTGAATTAACTAAGTCTCCATCATTTCCATAAAGGAATTCACAAACTTCCTCACATGAAAGTAAATTGCCACTGATTATTGTCCAAGATCAAAATGTAGAAAAATCACTTTCAAGATCACTCTTTGTGTGTCTTGGGTGCCCCTGGTGTCAGGAGCATACCCTGCATCTCAGCCCTTCTTTCTCCCAAGGGAAAGTTTTTATTTGTGTTCACAGTGACTTCCTCTCATTGTGTATCTCTTGCACAGTAATAAACGGCTGTGTCCTCAGTTTTCAGGCTGTCCATTTGCAGGTGCAGCATGCTTTTGCCATTGTCTCTTGAGGTGGTGAATCGACCCTTCACAGAGTTGGCGTAGTATGCATTGCCACCATTATAACTAATGAGTGAGACCCACTCCAGCCCTTTCCCTGGAGCCTGGTGGACCCAGTGCATGTTGTAGCCACTAAAGGTGAATCCAGAAGCTACACAGGAGTCTCAGAGACCCCCCCAGGCTGCACTAAGCCTCCCCCAGACTCCACCTGCTGCACATCACACTGGACACCTGCAAACACAAAGTAATCCCTGTCAGGAAACTGTCACATTCTCATCCTTTCACTCAGTCATATCACCTCACATACCCAGTGTCTGTTATTCTCCAAAATTTACCTCTTAAAACTGCAACTAGGAAAACCCAGCTGAGCCCAAACTCTGTGATGAGTGGTCTGTGTCTTGTCCTGAGAAGAAGGGGCTGGGGACACCTGGGATTCCCGTGCTGGGCTCCTGTCCCAGAGCTGCAGGGTTAGGGCTGGGCTGCTTTTCATGAGAAGAACAGCCCTATTTGCATGTCCTCCTGCTATATAGGGGGTTCTGGGTTACAAAAGTTACATGAAGGACAATGCCCCAGTGTGTGAGTTGTCTCAGTCCATCTGTCTGCTAGGAATTATTCCCCAGCCTTGGATATTTGGCTCAGTTGGCTGGAAAGTTGACTTGTTACCAAGAGGTTGAGGATCTGATCCTAGTCTGGGCACATTTGATCCTGGTCAGGATGGGGACAGGAAGCACCAATCTCTCTCTCTCTCTCTCTCTCTCTCTCTCTCTCTCTCTCTCTCTCTTCCTTTCTCCTCTATTTCTTTATAAATGAAAAGAAAACATATGTCTACTGTTGGAGATAAAATTAATAACATAAGAAATAAAATAATCCCTACATTTGGACCTGTACCCTCCCCACTGAGCTAATTGCTCCAGGAGACAGGTATGTGACCTGTAAGAGTAAATTGTCATGAATGGAGAGGGATGTAAAATGAGAGATGCCTTTGAGAGTCACCAGCAATGAACACACAAAGAGAATTCCACCCTCACAAACAGAGGGAGAAGTAAAAGTACAGGAGTTTTGTGTTCAGGAGATGGGAAATTCCATCAGTTACCATTTCCTCTACAAATCAAGCAGAGTATGAAGTAGAACAGGTTGTGACCCTAGAGTTTGTGGACCTTGTGTTGAAGGGGAGTGTGTGTGTGTGTGTGTGTGTGTGTGTAGACTGGGAGACAGAAGTGTGAACTTTACTGCAAAGGATTGTGCTCCTGGGTCATGTTCCTTCATTGAATACGTGGCAGACTTACTGAGTCATATTTGGTTTTTATTGTCTAAACTCTGTGGTAAAATGGTTTTAACATTAGGGACACTGAGGAAACTTGGTCATAAGTAGATGTGCTTAGGTACAAATGGAGGTAGAAATTGTGAAGTAAGTATGATAAAGTTATAGGCATTTCATTATGAAAAACTTGATGCCAATCACATATATAAAATAAGAGAAAATAAATAAAATAATTGATATGAAAAACACCATTTTTCCTACATTGATTACAGAGAGAATGAATCATTTAAACAGCCTTCCCTTTCAGGAGCAGGTAGATCAAATTTTCTATAAAACTGGTCAGCTTTCAGAATTCAGCCATATTTTCACCATCTGGATCTGTGGTTGTGAAGCCATGTGATGTATTTCTAATCACGAATACAAGACGTATGTTCTTCCCTGGTTCATCACAAGTAAAATTCAGAAGGTTTGTCTCTTCTTTCATTTATTTTTTGTCTGTACATGAAACTCAAAATTACTGTCACATCATCGACACCCACTGGGTGTCACCTGGGCATGAAGTCCCATGTGCATGGATTAGGGTGCAGAACTGGGAAGAGACAATCCAAGGTACATGGATGGTGGGATTCAGCAAGCCTGGCACCAACACTCCCAGGGTTCTTGTTCTTTATGTGGTCATTTTCATCCTCATGTAGCAAGTTCAAGTTGTGTTGCATTACTTTCCTTAGAAATACTCTTACATAGTCATCTAGTTATTAGTATACCAGGTTGTCCAAAAAGTTCATTTGGTTGTTCAGTACCATGGCTCTAGTAGATGTGGTTTGCCTTAACTTCATTTGAAACAATTTTGTTAGAATGTGTGATTTTCAGAAACAACTATAAAGGACACATGGACAAATCCAAGGTAGGATGGAAGCAAGGGAGGGAGGTGGGGATTGCTGCAGTTGGGGTAAGTGATGGGGAGAAATGCATACAATTCTAATTGAATGATAAAGTAATTTAAAACAAAATAAAAAAAAGAATGTGTTGTGGCAGCTTTTATATCAGAGTGAATTTTTAAAAATTCATCAAATTGGTGATTTTTGTGTAGCCATTTTATATTGATAATATAATAAAATATACCTTTTAGCATATTAAGCTTTATTATTTCAAGAAAGATAAAAATGCAACAAATGTGGGAAAAGTATTTATGCAGTGACTGGACAAGTTGTGATTGATAAAAATATCTCAAAAGTCATGTAAGAAGTTTTGTGGTAGAGATTTCTTACTGTTGCTCCATGTTGAGGTAGACAAGATCAAGGTGATAGAGATCAAATCAATACCATAGTTTAGAACGATCAACATTATACCACACAGGGGAGAGCTTAAATACTAAAAAGACTCAAGTCAATAAAGTTACTGATATGACTTTCATTTTATAGAAAATGTGTCTTTAATTTTCCAGAAAAAAAACAAAATTAATGCAATTTTTTTGCTAACCCAGTGATTTGAAAAAAATTATATTGTCTATTAAGCTATTAAAAAAAAAAGAAAAGTAAATGAAAGAAACAAAGAAATCTTACCATTTGGGATAAAGTGGAAGAACCTAGGGGGTGTTATGCTTAGTGAAGTAAGTTAGGCAGAGAAACACAAATATCATATAATCTCTCTTATATGTGGAATCTAAAGAACAAAATAAAGAAACAAATAGAATTAGAATCAGACCCTTAGAACAAGAGAACAGACTGGTGGTCTCCAGATCGGTGGAGTTTGGAAGCCTGGATGAAAAAGCTGAAGTGATCAAGAAATACAAACTGGTGATTAGAAATGAAATACTGGGGTGAAACTATACACAATCAGTAACATCAATAATGTCTTAATAACTCTACATGGGGACAGGTGGGTCCTGGATATATTGGGTCATTGAATCACAAAGTATTCAAATGTCTGAAGATTCTGCTATAGTCTAGTAGCTCATTTAAAATAGTATATAGAATGTCGACTGGAATTGAAAGAGAAAAATCCAATTTTGCTATATTCCATGGAGGCTAAGATAATGTTGTTGGGCAGAATCCCACAGGCAGGAGAGATGACTGAATTACAGGATGGTACTTAGAAGCTTCATCTTTAGTGTAAAAGTTCAGAATATCGTGCAGGTTTATTAAAGACACCTACCGAGCACTTGGCCTAGTATTATTTGCTGGTGGTTTCTACTTCAGTAACAAACTAGAGGCTACTAACCAGTTCCTATTGTAATAACTTGACTTGCTGAAGGGCCTTTCCTTTTCCACGCAGTGATTTCAACCCCATGCAAGACCAATGCTCCATGTCCCTTTGGGGAGTGTGTCTTCAGTCTGGACACCTCCACACCAGGCTGTGTGGGTCCCTCTGCCTTTGTGTGGTGTCACCTACACAGGGTGCTCGGAACATGATTCCTAGTCAATGGCCATCATCACTGGGGACTATGACCTCATGAGTTGGTTTCATGCACCTCTGGTGCCCACTGTTCAGCAAGCACTTGTCCTGCAGCTGGCAGCTTGGATGGTGAGCGCTGTGTGCTGGGCCGATCTGTGAGTGCAGCAGAGCCTCTGGTTAGATTCAGTCAACATCGTTCAGACATTTGATGATTCATTGAATCTGGGCACAAGAGTGTCTGAAAGAGAATCTGCCTTTTGTCCATGGGAGAAAATCTTCTTCCTTTACAACCAACTTGTGTAACTCAGAGACTTCAGAGGAGCACAGAATCAGGAATCCACAGAGTTTTCCTGAGGGAAACTGTTACTGGGCGAGAAGAAACCAGAAAAGAAACCTCCAAAATGTCCTACTACACCTGCTCCTTTCCTAGTCCTTGTGTTCAGGGACCTTGAGCGCCCCCTGGTGGTCAGAGCTTGGGTTGTTTCCAAGAGGCCACATCTGCTCATAGGAGCATCTGGGCCTGTGCCCTCTCCACTGGCCCTAACTCCTCCCCTGAAGCTAAACTAGGGCAGAGTGGGGCATGCCTAGTGTGCTCGTAGTACACTGTTTCTGTAATGAGACCACAAGTGGTGTCTGTATCTAGTGTCACCTATCTTCCAGGGCTGTATGCACCTGTGGACTCAGAGTTCTCAGTACAATGGAGAAGGGTGTGCACCACCTGTAACATGTCTGTAGATCAGCTTAGGTGAGTCAGGTTCAACCTGATGGGTCACAGACACCTGTAGCTATTTTTTTTAGGCCCAGGACAATTATTGTGGATCCACACAGTCCCTGTTCTGTGCTTTTTGTTATCAGTGACATTTGTCTCTTTCCCATGGCTGCAGGGGCCAACCTGACTGGGGAGCCCAGGTCTGCTCCCACATAATAAAAACACTGAGCCCAGAACTTGCCCGTCTGGCTCCAGGATGGAAGCCCACCTCAGAGACTCAGTCCAAGAACCTAGCTCGTGTGGCTTGCTGGCACCTCCGCATCACCTAACCTAGCTGAAGGGGATAAAAAAATAATAGACCCACTTTGTACTCTGATCTCACCAGCCCCTCCCAAACTCCAGAGGACCAAATGACCCTCTGAACCCTGCGCTGTCTAACAGATGTTTGGGCCAAATATCCACTCAAAGCAGTACCCCTTGGCCTTGGAGGACTGTTGAACTAGCACAGGGAAGGCATAGTAATTCCGCAGGTGGGGGTGAGGTATTGCCCATGCACACCAGGTGAAAAACACCAGGCCTCTTTCTCAAGCCCCACAGTTGAGACTCCCAGAGATTATCTGCCCATAGGTCATCCAGAGAATAGGGCCCCCCAAAGTCACTACTGAGTGTACCAAGGAGAGGATTTATCCATCATGGAATATTTGCATTGCTCTTTCTGCTGTCTCAGATCCTAGTGTTCTAACAGAGGTGGCATTCCTTCCCTGGGATGCTGCATTCAGAGTCTCCCAAGTGGACCTAATCACCACACATTCCCATCACCAGATGCTGTGTGAGCTTCCATTCCCATCTCTGTTGCTGTGGATTGGGGACCCCTATATGGGCTGAGACCTCATGTTGCCAGGGGGAGGGAGTTCCCTGCTGCAATATCCATCAGACTTCCCAGTCACTGCACCTGTGGGATGGGGCTCACTCTCTCCTTTGCTCCTCCCATCTACTTCCCTCTTCCTGTTTATAAAGTTTCAGACCAGCTACCCTTCAACTGGGTTTTCACGTTGATTGTTTTGGTCCAAGAAGTGGATGGAGCTTCAGGCTTTCTTCTTGGCTAATGCCTCCCTGACATGAAATCCAATATTTTTTAAAAAATGAACTTTGTGTTCAATGTTATTCTTCCACTTGGAGGGACAGGAGCCCATGACACAGTCATATCCTGTGGGTGAAGATTCCTTCCCAAGTAACTAACATTAGGTGAATGTTTCTGAAACAGAATTCAGCATCTCCCCTGTCTGCGCCCTAACAGGGGTATTAGTCTTCTAGGGAGAGAAGGATAAGGAAGACAGGGTTCTGAGTCTGTGGGAAGAAAGAGGAGGCTCAGAGCTAGCAGGAAATGACATCTCCCTATTCTTTCCTGTTCTGCACACATGGGGCTCAGCTGACATGCATCCATGTTCTTCTACAGGAGACCTTTGGACTGTGTTTCTGTGTCATCCAAACACAGTAATACATTGTTATATATAAAAGAGCCATGCTGGGCCCTGTGAGAACCACCTAGTTTTGGGGGTGTCCTTGCAGATTGTGAGTCTGCTCTTCAGAGATGAGTTACTATACTTAGCATTGTTCCACCAAACATCTGAGAACCACGCATGTGCATTCCCAGGGGGTGATAGATCCAACTGACTCCTGCACCAGTACTGCTCAGTGAGAACCCAGAGAAGGAGCAAGTCAGTGTGAGGGGATGGGCATGTCTCATCTGCCCAGGGCCAGACTCCTCCTCAGTTAACTGAGACAGAGCCCCAGCTGAGAGGGAAAAGATGAGGTCAGACTCAGATGTGTGAGCCTGGGAGAGAGGACACACAGTCAATGGAACCCTGTGAACTATTAGTGGGAATGCAAATTTGTACAGCAGATGAGGAAAATAATATGGATGTTCCTAAAAAATTAGAAAGGGAACTGCCTTATGACCCAGTTATTCCACCTCAGGGTATGTTTCCAACAACAAAAAAAGCATTTTATGAATGTGTTTCCTATAGATCCATGTTTATTTCAGCATTATGGGCAACACCCAAGATGTGGATAAGTATATATAATAGCATATTATTTGCCATAAAAAATGAAAATCCTACCATTAGTCAATATAAATGGAACTTGAGGGCATAATGGTGGGCAAATTAAGTGAGACACAGAAAGAAAATTACTGTGTGATAATGTATCTGGAGTCTAAAATATTATTACAGGGGCCATATTTGTGGTTACCAGAGGTGGTGATGGACAAGGGGAGAATGGTGTGTTGATGATGTAAGGGTACACACTTCCAGTTGCAGCATAAGTAAATCCTGGGCATGCCATGGACACCACGGTGACTAGATTTAACAATGCTCTATGGTTTGTGGGAGTTTGTTCATGTGAGTAGATCCTAAAAGTTCTTAGCACAAAGAAACCCACATTTCCCTCCTTTTTTTACTATTTTATTTTCTTTCCTTCTCTACCTTTTCAATTTCTTCTGTCTGTGTGAAATAATGCATGTTAAATGTATTTCTCTGGTAATCATATCACAAGATAAGTAATTCTAGTCATTATGCTGTGCAGCTTACACTTAGAGAGTGAGGAATGACCATATGTCTGTAGAGCTGGAAGAAAAGTGGGGAGAAAATGAAATAGGTTTTTTCCAAGGTTATCATTGAACTGGCCAACATGTGTCTTAAAATATGGTCAATATTAATGATAATTAGAGAAATGTAAGTCAAAACCATAATGAGAGGTAACCTAATACCCATTAGGGAGTTAATATTAAAAATAAAAATAAACAAAATAATGAGTGTTTGCAAGAATATGGAAAATATTCACTAAAAAATAAAATGGTACAAATGCTTTTAAAAATTACAAAGTAGAAATGTTACATGGTGCAGCAGTTAGACTCCTGGGTGTGTGTCTAAAGTCATTTCAAAGAGATGGTTAGACACCACCGACCATAGCAGAAATTTCAGAACAGACACTAGGTGGAAACAACCTAAATACCCCTTGATGGATGAAGGAATAAACAAAAGTGTTACATGCATACACCGGAGTATGTACATCATTGAACATGGGGATCCTGTCAGATGCCTCAGTGTGGATGGACCTTGAGGACTTTATGATGAAAGAAATAAGAGAGTCACAAGAAGACACAGCTCTATGATGCCACATACGTAAGGCATCTATGTAGAGTAGTCAAGGGCATCAAAACAGGAAGCAGAATGGTGAGAGCAGGAGCTGGGAGGAGGGGAAGGTGGCTTATGTGGATAACCTATCAGGCTCTGCCTGATACAAGAATTCCTCACCTTGTTCTATGTCAACATGAATATACCTAACATGACTGAATTGTATATTTTGGATAGATAAGATGGTGCCCTTTTTTATTTTCTGTCACAATTAAGAATTTTTAAAATATATAAAATTAGATTCACTCTGTGCACATTTTCTTATGTACTGAAGAGTCCAACATGCATTTTATTTAGAACTGAAACAAAGACCTGTGATTCTAAAACAGCTTCTGATTGAACACGTGCTCCCTCTGACCTTTGTTCTCCTGGGCAGGACCTGTTGAACATCAGGGCCATGGAGTCAGGGTTCCAGGGGGTTTCTTCAGGGACCCACTGCACTCCCGATGAAAATCCCACCCACAGTGAAGCTTCAAACCCTTTGATCCAGTGGGGAATCGTGATTTCCTACTCACCCCTACACCCTCGAGAGGGACATTGGAATCTGGCCTGGCATTGCCTACCCCTCTGTGTGTGGTACAGTAACATATGGCCATGGCCCCAGGGATCACAGAGCTCAGCTGCATGGGGGCTGGAACAGGGACATGCCCTTGGGGTCAAGATTCTGCTCTGTAATGACAGTTGTGGTGTGAACTACACCTGGCACTGTGTACCCCATCTTTAGAGCATCTCTCAGAGGTTCATTAACCCTTAGCCAGAATCATGCAGCTCACTCAGGATAGGACACTGGAGGACAAAGAGTACACTGTGGAGAAGGGAAGGCTCCTTTTCAGCCTCTGGATACACATCACCTCAGACTTTCAGATGCCAGTTTATCTCAAGGAGAAGATCCCCGAGGACATTGTGTCCATACCATGGTCTTGTGCTCAGACCCCTACTCGGCTGACAGAGAAGGAAACACAGGCTTTCTCCTGCACTGTGCCCTCCATGGAACCTCATTCTCATTGACGTGTGGGCACCTTCCCTGCTTCTCAGGGTCTGTAACCCAATGATGATGGGGATCATCACACTGAGTGTCTCACACAGTGATGCACGGGCATAACCTCCAATATCATGCCATTGACCTGCAGATAGGTCGTGCTGATGGAGTTGTTCACAGAGAAGAAAAATCCTTCTGAGAAGCCCCAGGCATATGTGTGCTTCCCAGAGTTTGTGTTGACCCAGCCCACATACTGCAGGCCATCTCCTGGGGCCTGCCCAACCGAGAACGATGCATAGCTGGTGAAGCTCCACACAGAAGGCTTTCAGGAGACCTGCACTGAGGCCCCAGGCTTCCTCACCTCATTCCAAGGCAGCAGCAGCTGCACGTGGGAGTGCCCACCTTTGGAGAGGAGGCAGGTGTGGGTGAAAATTCCTCTTGAGTGTTCCTGGACACTCCTCAACCCAGAGTCTGAAGAGAGCCATGCATGCAGCCACTGGCACCAGGACAAGGGCTCTCCAGCTCTAGTCCATGGTGAGGGCTGTATCATCAGGACTAATAATGTAGGGGAGGGTGTGGCTGTGGGTGATGACCTCAGGGCACAGACAGACTCATGGTTAACCTAGTCTACCTCTCCTCACTCGCATATTCATTAGTTAGGGCACTTTAAGGCTGTTATATGACCCCACCTTTGAGAGGGTGCAGGACACAGGGACCGTTCTCAGTGGGAGAGTCAGGGTCCAAGTCTGTCAATGTTATTGGATATAAGTTTCCTGCTGGATCCCTGAGCTCCGCAGAGACATAGCTCCTCCCAGTGAGGAACAAGCCCCCACAGGACATGCTCCTCATTGAGAACCCACCTTTTAGTGACACAGTCAACCTGGACCAGTTCTGGGCTTTAATACCTGTAGGTTTTATTCCTTGGATCAGGGTGTCTTAAAACGCAGCACTGAATAGGTTTTAAAAAATCCCTGTCTCCAGATCTTTAATTTTTGGTTATCAAGTAGCCCTAGAAATACTCTCACTGAGTGAGGTTTTCTTGGCAAATTCTCTGATAGAAGAGAATATTTACAGTCTCATCATATCCAGGTTTTATTTTATACATTTTTATGAAAAGAATAACTGTGCCACCAGAGGAAATCTCGCCCCAGTTTCCTCTGCACCTGCTGCTGAAACAGCTGTCCTTACATCACAGGGTCTGTTCGCCCCCTGCTGTCCAGCCCATGCCCTGCAGGGGGATGTCCTGTCTGAGCTCACAGGGCATGGGCCTCTCAGCATCTCCAATCTGGAATTAAAGGCTGCACCCTGACTTCAGCACACTCCTCAATGCAAGTCACTGTGAAGTCACCAGGGACCTCCCTCACTGGAGATGCCAGAGGCACTGACTCAGGTCACACCCCTTTGTCCAGAAACCCTCAGCAGTTTTGTGGATTTCTGATGTCCTCAAGTTCCTCTGCTTGCAGGTCCCACCTGAGTATCCAAGCATGCCCCCTAAATCCACTGCACTTCTACTGCTGAATGAATCACACACTAACACACACAGTGATGAGTTTCATTGTAACGGTCCCACTTCTCCCTTCTCCCCAGTTCCTAGCATATGGGAAGGATCCCCGCTCTCATCACATTCAGTGAGTGGCTGACTGTGATGAGAAGAGAAGCAAACACGATTAACATGAAGACTTGAGAGCACCTGCTCTTGCAGTTTCCTGCTCCCCCAGCACCTGGAACCTGAAGATTCAATGGTGAGAACACCCTAGCTCCTCGCGAGGAAAACACCAAGGACACCCTTTTCCAGTCAGTGTAGCCAACACTGACCTGGATTTTTTGGAGGTCTCTGGTACAGGCCACAGGCCCCATTCTCAGAGCACACAGCCAGGAGTGCCGAGGGCAGTGCCAAGGACACTGGGTGTTGGTCACCAGAGGAGAAGCAGGTGCTGATGCAGGGACAGCAGAGACAGAAACGTGGTCCTGGGGAGTCAGAGTCTGTGCACCAGTGTCAGTGTAGTTTTCCACTGTCCCCGGTGTCCTCAGCGCCCCCTGGTGTCCTAGGCACAGCTGCACTCCAGCCCCCTTGTCTCCACACAGGAGGTTTGTGTTTGGGCTCACACTGACTTCCCCTCACTGTGTCTCTTGCACAGTAATACACAGCTGTGTCCTCGGTGGTCACGGATCTCAGCTGCAGGGAGAACTGGTTCTTGGACGTGTCTCTGGAGATGGAGGTGCGGCTCTTGAGGGACGGGCTGGAGTAAGAGCTCCCATCATAACATGTGACTGCAATCCACTCCAGCCCTTTCCCTGGAGGCTGGTGGATCCAGCTCCAGCAGTAACCACTGGTGATGGAGTAACCAGAGACATACCAGGTGAGGGAGAGGGTCTGTGAGAGCTTCAGGAGTCCTGGGCCTGTCTCCTGCAGCTGCACCTGGGACAGGACACCTGGGGACAAGGAGCATCCAACACTGTCAGTCATGTACAGTGACCACCATCCCAGAGAACTCTGTCTGCCCTCTGAGACACTCACCTTGGGGGGCTGTCACCAGGCACAGGAGGAGACCTAGCAGTCTCATCTTCTTCTAGACAGAGCTCTGCCTTCCCCCAGAGACCTCTTTCCTGTGTGAGGAGACAGTTGTGAGCCCCTAGCAACCCAGGGGAGGATTTAAACTGGAAGTGAGAAAGAAATTTGCATGTGAGGGATGCTGTTCTCATAAGTGAGGAGAAACTGAGGTCACTGCCCCATGTCCTTCTGGACCCTGAGTGCAGTTATTCTGTTGGACTCAAAGGCATGGGTCAAGTTTGGGAAGTCAGTTGGGTTATGGAACAACTTCGAAACATGACAGTGGACAGTCCTTCATTTTATGTTTAAAATTGAACCTGAACTGCGTGAGGGGCCATACTCTTTTAATTCCATGCACTGTTCAAGTGGATATTAAAACAGGTTGACATTATATAGAAACATCTGTCCAAGTCCAAAAACATCAAATTAAGTATATTCATTGTTGTCAGATTGGAAAATGTAATTTTATAAAAAATAACATCTGATGTAAATTTTCTTGTAAAATAAAAAAGTCTTCCCCTTAACCTGGCTGAGGCCCCCTGAACCTCCAGGTGGCAGTGTAGGCGCAGCCTCTGTCTCAGCCCAGCTCCAGGAAAAGGGGTACACTGGTCAGTCCTGCTGTCAGGAGTACAACCCTGGCCCTGCAGCTGAGACAGGTGCTACACATGCTGTGTCCTTTCTTTCACCTCACTTCTCCCAGGGCAATACAGGCAGCCCCTTCCCACAGGTGACCCACTCTGGAGGCCTCCCTGGTTCCTAGACTACAGGAGGCACTGAAGTCCTGGAGGCACCTTCTGCCAAAGAGACACAGGCACTCACTCTCTGCCAGCAGGTGTTCTGAGCTGTGTGTGGATGACAGGACCTGCTTCCTGGTCATAGAATCAGTTTGGAAACTGCCATCCTCAGGTACACCTGAGGGCCTAGGGGGAGGGGATATGAGGGCTGATGTCTGGGGAAGGATAGTTGGATCTCATGATGGGCCAAGGTGACAAATGAAGGGAAAACAAAGTACAGACCAGGTGTATCTTTTATTAAAGCATTAAACTTAGGTGAAACCCATGATGAGATTTAACAGACTAGTAAGTGCTAAAAACCAGGTTTGCTTCCCCAAGTTTCACACACCCTCCACACACAGAACATCCCCACTGCTGCCCCCATTATTTAACAGGGCACAGCGAGGACTGGGGCACATCTGACAGACTGAGGACATCCCTGGACCAGTTGTGAGATTTACCTCAAGTACCAAATGTCTCAGGAGATTTCCCTTTGTTGACAAAGAGCTGAGAGTGAGGGGTTGGTGCAGCCACATGGGGTTGAGGTGGTATCTGTGATGGAGATGGCAACACTGTTCTGGAAATACTGGGGGCATCTGTGAGGAGCCCAGGGCATGAGCCAGCATGGCCAGTGTGAAGGAATGGGAGGTGGATGCCAAGGGAGAGCAGTGAGGTAACCTCCTCCAGAAGCAACACACCTGAGCCCCAGGGGACACCTATGTTCTTTAACCCTTTCCTGACCCTTTCTCCAATGTAGACGAGGACAACTGAGAACCTGACCATGGCCCTTGCCACCCCAGTGATGTATGTTCTGAACTTCCCCAGTGGGCTCTCAGACTACACGTGCCTTCCCCGATCACCTGTCCCTGTGTCTTTGCTCTGAGATGCATTTCAGGTGACACATAAATGTCTCCTGTCCCAGGTTTCCAGAAAATTTAGAGGCTGTGAGACACAGAGAACTGGAACTTGTTGAAGGTTTTACCACTTTTTTGTCACTTCCATGACAGGTTAGGGCAGAGGGATCTGTGGGCTACTGTCTCAGGTTGACACTGTAAAGTGAAAATTCATGGGGGCAATGTGTCTCCTGAGAAGGGAGCATCCATTCTGGGCAGCGGGGTCCTGTGTGTGGTGAACATCATGGAGGTCATGGGTTCCCACATCATCCTGGCTGCACCACACCGTGATGTAGAGAGTGCTGACCCCAAAGACATGCCACCCACATTGCATCCCCCTCAAAGAGACACTCAGGTGCTTGTAATGACCTGCCCCCTATGAACATGTCTTACCCTCTGCACTTGACCCCACACATCCACCTCAAACACTGCTCCATGCCAGGAATGTTGTGGTCCAGAATCCTGGACCAGACTCCCCCTGTTCCCAGATTCCATTTCCTTGGAAATACCCATAGGGCAGGCAAAATCTCTGAGGTTTTTTTTCCCCCAAAATGAGCTCCTGGCAGAGACCTTCCATACCAGCCTTCTGCAGCAGTCCTGACTGTATTCCAAACCAGCAGAGTCAGGAGGCACCATCTGTCCTGGAAAACACGAGCACACCTCTCCTTAGTGCTGGTGTGACATTTATGGTAAAACATACATTAGCTAATGTCCACTGTGCTAATCAATTTTAAGTGGACACAGTGACACTAAGTGCCCTCACTCCATTTGAAATCCTCATCACCATCCAGACCCAGAAATACTGACTTTCCCAAACTGACTCTGTCCATTAGATAATACCTCCTTGTTTCCCGTCCCCACCGCACACACACTTCTGGTGCTCTGTCACCATGCCCTTGACCACTGGGTTTCTCACATACATGGGAACACACAGCTCTTGTGATCCTGAGAATGATTTATTTCTCAGGGTGTTGTGTCTGCAAGGGTCTTTCTTATTCTTGAATCTGTTCACCTTTTCTTTTTTTCAGCAGAATGATATTTTGTGATAAAGATGGAGCACATCTTCAACATTCTGTTTCCTTTTATATCTCTTTTGTTTTCACAAGAGTTCAGTTGACTCTAAACACATGCCTTTGCTGTTTTCCTGATCAGGAATCATGAAGCACAGCACCGGGAAGGTGGACAACAAATTCAGGTGAGAAGAGTCTACACAGGATCACACAAAATGGACAGGAAGAATTGGTGACCAGAGGCTGTGCTGAGTTAGGACAAAGAGTACTACTTTCTATAGTGATGGCTGAGGTCCTATGCAATGGTCATCTGTCCATCCTAGAAGTAGCACATGAGGAGAAATGGGGAGAAGGAGATGGAGGTGTGTGATGGGGGCAGCTTGGATTGGGCCCTGGTGTCTGACAGAGACTAGGTCCACCTCCAGGTCACACCTGTCTCAGCGGGCTGTTCCTGGGACAGGGGCCACACATCCTTCACCTGTCTTCTATCTCTGAGGAAATAGCAGAATGTGGCAGAAAGGAGGTTCAGGGGAAATTTAGGAGTGACAGGAATATGAGGCTCATGGAGGAGTCTCAAGGTTGCTTACAGTCAAAACATGATAGGCCTGAGGTGCAGGAGGAGCCCGTGTGCACTGAGTGCTGGAGGAAAGATCACAGCTCATGTGGACACTGCAGTTCCAAGGACAGCAGAGAAGAGAGTCACAATGGTGCCCTACACAACTTTGACATTTGGGCAGGACCCCCCCCCAACACCAGGGAGGGCAATTTGCTTCCCCAAGTCTGCTAATTTTAATCACCTTTATGGAAACACCCAGATAATGTGGGGGCACGAATTACCTCTGAAGTGGACCTCTTAAAGTGACTGTCCCATAACTCATGTACCCAACCCTCTCAACAGACTCAGGCAGCCTTCTCCCCACATCATCCTCAATAGTGTCCTCAAACTCATAAATCTGGGAGATTTATCTTCTGAATGAGGAATCAGTGGAAATGGCTAATGAATCTCATAGATGAGCCCTTAGCATGTCTGTCAATGACAAAGGTCACAGTAAAAATCCAGGTAACCCCCTGCATTCACACCTCACTGCTCACAAAGTAAACATGAACTCCACACATTTGAGAATGGCTCCAGTACAGGACGCCCAGCACAGGACTATTGAACCCTCCAGAAGCTGCAATCAGTGGAAGAAGGCAGCCCACCCACGGCATGTGATACAATGAAAAAAGTCTCAGACAGTGGAAACTGCCACTCTAGTTGTCCAACAAAGAACCCTGTCTACTCCCTGGTGCGATCTTATCTGCTTGCTCATAATCCTGGATTGCTGTCAACCTGAGTGCATGGCTAACTCCCTTTCCCTTTTCCTTATTATTGCAATTCTTAGGTGGACTCAGGAGTCTGAACCCAGGTTTTGATAATGGGTGCCTGGGAACTTTGAGCCTTACCCACGTGATTCACATCTGCCCTCATCTGTACACACTGGTAAGAAAGCCTCAGGTATCACTCTTTTGCCCCTGGTGGGACAGTCAATCCAGACAAGTCCCTGCTCAACACAATAACCTTCACTGGCCCTCAACCTGGGCAACAACACACCCAGAGACAATTTCCTGGCCTGACTCTCAGAAGCCAGTTCTCCCGTCCTGGAGAAGCTAGTCCAGCCTTCCAGAGACCTCAGTAATGTCACAACTGAGCTCCATCTGATCCCATGGTGTGTGGGCATCATCAGACTCAACAGCTGAGGCTACTTTGGGTGGGGGCACCTCTGAGTTTGCACAGGGGCCACAGTCACAGGTGATGCATCATGGTGCTGGGACAATGACCTCCACAAGCAAGTCTTTCTTCTCCTTCAGGATTGACCACTGCTCTGTCAACTGATGGCAGGGGAGTCCTGGGAGCTGCTGTTGGCTGCATAATAGTAGTCTCTACTGTCAGAGTCCACATACTGACTCAGGAGTAGATGTGCAAGCAGATGTCAGATGAAGTAGAAACCCCAGACTAACACAGGGACCGGGGCTAACACTGACTCCCCTCTCTGTGTCCCTCACACAGTGATACATTGCCATGTACTAGATGGTCATGAGGTCAGCTGCAGGGAGTGCTGGTTACTGGATATGTCAGCAGTGATGGGGGTGTGGTCTTAGGACCTGGACTACACTCCGTTCCCCTTGTCCAGTACCTGATGCATCCCAGCCCCTTCCCTAGACACTGGTGGATCCAATCCAATAGATAATGCTAGTGATTGAACAGGTGAGGGGGAGGGTCTAAGAGGGCTTCACCAGTCCTGGGCCCAATTCCTGCAACTGCATCTGGGACAAGACACATGGGAACAAGAGGCATCAGTCCCTGTCAGTCACATACAATCACCAACATCCAAGACACCTGTCTGTCATCTGAGACACTCAACCCTGGGGGGCTGTCACCAGGCACAGGAGATGACCAAGCAGTCTCTTCCTCTAGAGCACCATTCTTCCTTCCCCAGACACCTCAGCTTTGACTGGGGAGAGAGTTATGAGCCCCTACAGACCAGAGGAGGTTTTACCTGGAGCTGGGAGAGAAATTTGTATGTAAGGGTCTCTCTTCTCATAAGTGGGCAGAGACTGAGTCAGCGTCCCTAGTCAGCATCTCTTCTCCTGACCACATAACCTGTGTGTCCTGTGATGAGAAGGAACCTGGGTTCAGAGGTGCATTGTAGAAAAGTCAAAGATAGCCCCATCTTTCTGAGTGTGAGAGAAAATTTTGAATCTCATTGACTTTTGTAAATATTATAATTCATTAGCTTTATGTCCATACACTTTCCAAAAGCTCAAACATGAAAATATCTATGATGGGAATATTTTATAATCATACTTTTTAAGTTTAGTAATATATTGATTTCAAGGTAGTTACAAATATGATCCAAACATATAGGACCATTTTCCCAAGACCCCCTTATCTCTAACTAAAACACATATCACCATGGTTACATGAGTAACTACAAAGTGTGGGCAGGTGGGATCCTGTTAATTTTTGCTGTGTGAGTGTTGTGTTTGCGCCCTAGGCTCTCTGTGCTAAACTCTCCCTAAAGGCACCATGACCTACTGCAGTGAACCACCAAAAATCACATCAGACAGAAGTTCACATTTATACACAGCAGAAAAAAAAAAACAGCCACTACACCTCTCTATAATGAAGTGTTGTGCAAATATTGAAGAGACGATGTGAGCAGAGTCTTGATGGACACACATTCTCAGATTTTGGTACTAATGATTTATTGCGTTCAGAGGCAGGAGAGTAGGCAGCATAATGTCCATAGTTGTGCTCAGAGGGAAGTTCACTGTGAATCTCAAAGAAACCCTCTCCATCTCCAGCCCCCATGAGAGGGCTGGGCCCTGTGGCCAGAGGGTCCTGGACTCTTGCATTACATGGAATGTCCTTCATAGTCAGGATACAATATTTTGCACATGTGTCATTAGAAAATATGCTCTGTAGTCTATGCTTGCCTTTTCATTTCCCTCTTCAGTACCTTGGTGGGACAAAGGATTTTAATTTTAGCTAAATTTAATTCATAAATATCTTATCTCAATACTTCATCTCAAAATTCACCAGAGAGCTCACTGTCACAGAGGATATATCCTGTATTTCCCTGACATTTTGATGAAGAACTCTGTGGTCCTGTGATTGTGGAGAGGAGCAGCAGTGCTGGTTCACACATGGTGAGAGTCATGTGCAGAGAAGCAGCTCCCTGTCTGACAGGTGCCCCACAGAGACCAGGCAGGTCTTCCCCCAGAGTGAGGCCCCATGGGTTGCCCATCTCTGTGATCATAACAATGAATGCCAGAGGGGATGGGCCAGTCACCATATTCCAATTTCATGCATCTTTCAGGTGATATTCAAAAGGATGAGCATTTTGTCCAGAAATGCTTTTACATCTGAAGCATCACATTAAAAATATCAGTTTTTGCCAAATTCTATGACCACACTTTCCTGTGCAGTCACATGCACATAGGGTTCTGTGTGAACACCAGACCACATATGTGACAATGTTCCTTTACAGTCCTAATGG
Organism: Phyllostomus hastatus; assembly: GCF_019186645.2. Lineage (NCBI taxonomy): Eukaryota > Metazoa > Chordata > Mammalia > Chiroptera > Phyllostomidae > Phyllostomus > Phyllostomus hastatus. The sequence goes on from NW_025333639.1 coordinate 125,106, forward strand.
GGCTCAAATAGCCCTATTGCCTCAGGGCATCATCAGTGCTCTAATGTTGTAGTGCCTCACATGGCTCACAGGTTCTTTGCATTGACTGTCCTGCCAGTGAAACTACTGCACTGCCAGTCTTGTAAAAGCACAGCCCCTGGGGTCACAGTGGTGGCTGAACCATCCTGGTCTGTGTGATTACATTGTGACATTCTCACAGGACAAGCAGACACAGTGACACATTTCTCAGGCCCTATCTGCCCCTACCTGTGCAGAACTGTAAAACAGTTTGTGACATCAGCCTTGCTGTAAATATAACGTTATCTACAGACAGACATTCATGAACCCACATGCTTTTGCTTTAAGTAATAATGATGTTCCTTGTATTTGAGCACCTGCCTCTAAATTACAGGGACACTTAGAGACCCTTATTCTTGATGCCAAAAGTTTTATAATTCTGGCACTCTTATTGCTATGTGTAGTAAACATTTCTTATATCTCTTGTTTCAACTACTTTGTAAATACCCATCTTAATTGTATTCTTGCATTTTGTTCTTTTCTGTGAATTTTCATAAATGAATCTTTCAACCCTGAAACCAAACAACATTTGGATGGGAAGCAATGTGTTGATTTCTTCAGTCCGTGCTTTCTCTGTGAGTCCCAGTACAACCAGGTCTCCTCTGAGGCCACATGTACCCTGTCCCATTGACCTGTGTCCATCCTTTCTGCAATGCCACATGGTCTTTTCATTGTGGGTGTTGTCAGGTCTCCTTCAAGTTGTGCAGACTCCTCAATTATAAATAAAAATACTAACATGTGTGAAGTGATGGATTTCTGGAAGTCCATGAAAAACGCTTCAGCTAGAATCTGCATCATTCTAGGATCACCAATCTAAGTCTCAGGCACAGACATCCTGGTCTAAGGTGCCAATGCTCTGACTTCACTTGCAATTGGAAACACAAGCCAGGTCACAGAACCTCAAGAGTCAGAGATGCTGTGGACCTGGGTGTGAGGTCAAGCACATCTCATGTGTCTGTTCTTCACACTCACTCTGTGCCATCCCATCATCTGTAGAGACCCTCACTGCTGGGCTGAAATGGCCACAGGCTGAGGGTCCATGGAGTGGAGGGAAGCACAGTCCACCCCAGGGCATGGCTGACCTTGTTCTCTGTTCTCTCTCAGGAGGATCCCAGTGTCAATGTTACACCCCTGACTGAGATCTGCACCCAATCTTCCCTGGAGAAATGAGGTCCCAAGGGAGAAAATACCTGAAGAAATATGATTTGTGTAAGCAGAAGAGGGCAGAGCTCATCTTCACTGTGTAACATCTGGGCAACTCTGGAACATGTGGGTCAAGAGCTGAATATTTCAGTTCAACAAGAAGGAGTTCCACCCACTTTTATTTTTCTAACCTGTAAATAGTAACATTCCATTTTGCACTTATTCCCAAAGTATAATATTGCTAGGTAATCTCTCTCTGCACTTTTCTGTGCCCCTTCAAAAATACAAGATGGTGTAAATGCACAGTCCACCCTCTCAATCCAGTATGAACTCTGACATGAAAGTGAACTATGTAGCTCACTGGCCTTGTCTGCTAACAGAAACATGCAGGACCCATGCAGGACCAGACACACTGCATCCTGTGGGAAAAGAGAAGGTGAGTTGGTGTGGGGAGACTTGTATTATCTTACCTGCATAACCCCACACTCTTCCATTCCCAACTCCCAGGGCAGTGGTGAAGTCCGTGTATTGGGAATGTCCTCCTGGTGAGTGCAAGCACAAACTCATGATTCCTGTAAAGCAGCCCTTTACACATTTTGCTCCTTGTGTGCACACGACACCTACTTCAATAGATCATTGCAGTTTCCCATCAAAGAGAACTATGAAGATGGTATGGAGCACAGGAAGTCCACCTGGTATAGAGACTTTTTGCTCATTGTCAGATGCTGTGGGCAGAACAGTGTGTCCCTCAATGTGAGATAATGTTAGCCAGCTGTCCATGTGGTGTGGTGTCTGCATTGAACTCCTTCAATAGCCCTCCAGCAGTGGCACCTGCCACAGTGTCTGTGAAGCTCAGAGCAGAGCAAGCACCTGTTTCTCATGGGACACACTCACAGCCTCCTTGGACCATGGGATGTGGCTTCACGTGACCACAGTGAAATGTGCTGGCCATTCCCCAAGGACATCTGTCCTATGACCAGCTGTCATCTGAGACTGGAAGACAGTACAGTGGTTGCGGGCACTTGGCTACTGTATGGGTGAAGGAGGAATATATGGATTAGAGCACATCATGGCCTTGCACAAGCTCCCCATGTCCATGCAGGACAGGGTCGCAGGTGGTTTTTTCAACAGGGCCACTGGCAAGTCCCCTTGCTTGCTACTATGCCCTGGGAATTTCTCCCAACAGGATGTGGCAGGCCTTCCTCAATGTGCTCCTTATACCCTAGACTATTCTGCTGGCTTGGGCTCCATATAGTCATCTCTATAGTAACCAGGTTTCCACTACCATCTTCCTGACCCATGGACACTGCACAGGGCAATGCCCATGCATGTCTCATACCCAAGCACTGTGACTGTTCATGCCAATCAGAGAAATGAGCCTGTGATTCACTTGACTGAGCTGATTTGCTCTTACATTACACCCCAATATTTTCCAGCATTCACAGTGTGGTGGTCTTTCACATCCATCTAAAAATACTTCCTGTTACCCAAGCAGCACTATGGTGCTCATTTGGGGAGAAGTTCAAGGACAAGTAGCCACGTGGCAACAGGAACTGACAGAGCCCCTGTTCTCCAGGGTCAGCCACAGGACAAGACTGGCTCCCTGACCAAGAACATGAGGAGCAGCCTCTAGCGTTCATCTGCTGTCACAGACCAGCACAATTATCCCCATTTTAGTACAGAGCCATTCTGGGCAGTTGTCCTTAGGGAATTGCTTGTCTCTCAGGTCCATGGCTTTATGGATATTTTAGGTTCTAAAGCATTTCATTTTCTTCAGTCATAGGGGGCTTTGCATGCTAAATAGTCAGCATACAATTGTCTATACCTGGTATTCCTGCACACTTTTATTTAGGAATTTATGTGTTAAAATTCCAGTGCTTTACACAGGTGAACTCTAGAGCTTCATCACATGGTCCAGTCTGCACAAGTGCAAGTTGTAGATACATCTTCAGTCATGTCTGAGCGTGAATATTGGTGGCTCAATGCACAGATCAAAGGCATTGCAGGTGAGAATTCAGACACCATTGGTCATTACTCAGACTCCCTTTCAAAGGGGTCTTCTCTGGAGCTGTCATGGAGGAGCTAGTGATGTTCCACGTGTGGACTCCGAGTTCTCCACATCCAGCAGATGGGTAGGCACTGAGCTCTCCTTAGTTCCAGGGGCAGACAAGAGTGTCTGTTTGGTTTTCAGTGTCTGGAGAGTGTCACAGCTTCCTCTTACCAAAGATTACTGAGAAAGTCCTCATTTCTACAGGACCCTGGGCCTGTGATGGATTTATCAAGCATGTGTCATTTCTGTGTGCCACCAATTCATTAAAGTCAGTGCATATTTATCTTCTATACTGTGCATGTCATTATAATGCATCATCACACTTAGGGACTGCATCAAGTAAACATACTTCTACCATTCATAGTAATCTAATGAATCATATAAATATCTATTGTTTCAGTAAATGGATGTTACAAACCTTCCCCTATGAAAGCAAGTTACCATTGGTTATTTGTTTTCAAGCTCAGGTAAAGAAAAATTATTTGCTAAACTTAATCACTGTGGGTCCTGAACACCCCAAGGTGTCATAGGTGCTCCATGCAGCACAGCTCCATGCAGCACAGCTCCTTCCTGTCTCCAGAGGGGAGGTTTATGCCTGGGCTCATACTGAATTTCCCCTCACTGTGTTGGCAGTGCAGTAATACAGGACCATGTCCTCGGATTCCAGGCTGTTCATTTGCAGGTACAGCGTATTCTTCTCACTGTCTCTGGAGATGGTGAGTCAACCTTTTACAGAGTCTGCATAGTATTTCTGATTTCCATCATAGCATATAATTGTCACCCACTCCCACCTCTTCCTGGGAACCTGGTGGACCCAGTGCATTCTGTAGCTACTGAAGGTGAATCCAAAAGCCACACAGGAGAGTCTCAGAGACCCCCAGGCTGCACCAAGCCTCCTCCAGACTCCTCCAGCTTCACTCCACACTGGACACCTGCAAACACAAAGACATCAAGTTAGGAACCTTCTACTGGTCTACTGTTTCTCTCAGCCATATCATCTCACATATCAGTGTCTGTCATTCTCCATAAATTATCTCTTAAAAT